>NC_090929.1:103650387-103950387 GCF_040938575.1 Ambystoma mexicanum
TCAATTGGTTTAGTGTTGTGGGCCTGTTACGCCTGTCTCGTGAGGATAGCTCAGGGGCAACGTGCGCACCTTGGAAGCAAGACGACGCGGAGCAACACAGGTTTGATCCTCAGGCCTGCGCTTAGAAACCTCTGGGTATTATAAATAACAAATTATAATTACACATGCTTACTCACAAGACCACATCAAGGTCTGCTCTCAACACCTGTGAGAAACTCATTAAACTTGTACTTGCAGGGAATGTATTATTGCAGTATTTGAGATCGAAAAGGTGCTCACTTTTTAATCTTGGTCAGCAAAAACTTTACTTTTTAGAGTTCTTTTTTGAATGTTCATGATTAATCTTCTGAGTGGCAAATGCATCTGTTTACTTCCTGTGCCCTCATTTGCCATTACTTATGTTTATGAGTCCACCTATTTTTTTTTAGGACTTGTGCCCTGCCGGAGTGTACTTCCTATTTGAAGAACAGTCCCACGCAGTTTACCAGTGAGATAAAATAACCTTTATTACAGGTCATGAAGTACAGACCCCAGCTCAACCTTACAGCTGTATGGTTAGTGCAAACAATAATAGAAGCAATATTAAGAGTAAACATTCTCTGGCCACAGGAAATCTATGACACCCTGCTCAGAACTATATTACACTGTGACATTCCACATAGAACTATACTACATCATACACAATAAACACCCTGCGCTCTATGAATAGCAAGCATGGCCACAACTGTGTACATACAGCGAGACAACTTCATAACATATCGCCCTCTCTTATTACCCACACAATCTCCTCACCAGAGTGATTCTATTTTTATTCCAAACTTGCCCTGCACTCACCCTCACACAGCCCCCCTCAACACTGCTACCACAAGTACGGGATCCGAATACAATGGATCTCCCTTCTTCTTGATCACTGCCTTCCTGAGCCTCCCATAATCTCCACATTCCACTCTGAGTTCCTTATTCCCTCTTCTCCAGTTCTCCCTCATAACAAACTGCTCTTTCTTATTTCTGAGATCTTTCCTCAACTTTTCAATCTCACAATCTTATTCCACTCCCCTTTCCATCCAAGGGGGACACACCAAAGAATATCCTTTGCATCCTCTCATCAATTCAAATGGTGAAACTCCTGTAACAGAATGTGGTGCCATTCTCACCACACCCATTCTTTCTTCTACTGCTAAACCCCTACTCACACCACATGCTTTCGCCAATTGAACACCCTCCTCCATAACACATCTGTTCATTCTTTCCACCAACCCATTCCCTTCGGGATGGTACAATGCATCCTTCTTATGTATTATGCCACAATTCCTCACATATTCTTTAAAGCATCCTCCCGTAAACTGAAGAGCATTATCCATCCGAATATACTTGGGAAATCCTTCTCTCCAGAATACCTTGCGTAAAAACTTAACAATACTACCTCCATCTGTGTCTCTAACTATTTAAACTCGCACCAGCGGGAGAATGCATCAACCATTATCAAAATTAACCTTCCTTTCCCATAGCCCATTCCCACAGGACCCAAAACATCAAACACCACCTCCTCCTACACTCTTCCTGGGATATCCTTCAAGATTATTGGCTGTTTCTTCGCTACCAAACCTTTACCGCTTTCAGAACATTCCATACAATCTTTGAATCTCTTTTCCACCTCCTTGTCAAATGTTTTGCTGATCCCTATGTGATCTTTATGGGCTATATCAATCATCCTGTTGCGGATCTCCTCGGGCACCACAGCTTTGCCCCACCGAAACACAATGCCGTCTTCAATACTCAATTCCTCTCTGACTTCCCAAAATGGCCTTTCCTTCACACCCAACTCCCTTTTTCTGGGCCAATAACGTCGAAAATACATTCTCTCTTTTGATAACAATTCATCATTATCTACTGCTCTCACCCATTCCTCCTTACATACCACATTATCAGTGTTGGCAAAAACCATTTCTATTTCCTCATCTTTACTCTCTTTATTCTCCTTCATCGCTAATCTGGACAAACAATCCGCAAATACATTTTCCTTTCCTGATATGACCGCCACCTCAACGCTATACCACTGTAATCTGGTAACCCATCCCGCAACTCTCCGGGATACCTTATCTAATCCTTTTATTTTTCAAAAATTGACTTTAATGGTCTCTGGTCAGTTCTAATCACAAAATGTGTGCCCCATACAAAACTTCTGAACTTCTCAACCACCCATAAACAACCTAAGGCCTCCTTTTCCAGTACTGAGTACCTCAATTCCGCACCTCTCAATGCTCTAGAGGCATGCGCTATCATTTCTTCACCTCCCTCAGCCTTAATTTGGGACAAAACCGCCCCAACACCCACATCGCTCACATCAACAGTGAGCACACACTTTCTTCTTGTGTCAAATTTCTTTAAATGTTCATCCAGATTTATTTCCTCCTAACCTTTTTAAATTCCATCTGGCACGCATCATTCCACACAAACTCTTCACTTTTCCTCACTAACTTTCTCATCTCAGTGACCTTTTCTGCATCATTTTTATACATTTTTGATAAAACTCAAACATTCCAAGGAAAGATCGTAATTCCCCTTTGTTCTTTGGGATCTGCAACATCTTTGATAGCAGTGACCATTGAGTCTTTCGGGTTTATACCCTGGGCAGATATGACATGTCCGAGGTGCTCTACCTTGTCACCACGAAATACACACTTTTCTTTCCTTAGAGTTATGCCACTCTCACTCAAAATTGTCTACACTTCACTTAATCTCTGATCATGTTTCTCCACATTCTCTCCAGATATTAGAATGTCATCTTGAAAGCAAAATACACCACTTACTTTGCCAAACAACCTATCCATAATTTTCTGATAAATGGAGGATGCAGATAGCAGCCCAAATGGCATACGCTTGTACTGAAATACACCTTCATGAGTGATGAAATCCATTAACTTTCTGGACTTCTCTTCAAGTTCAACCTGATGGTATGCAGACGCCATATCAAGTTTGGAAAAGATTTTTCAATGCCCAACCATCGATAACATTTAGCTCATATTGGGCAATGGATGTCTATCAACCATAATCGCTTTATTTACCTCCCTTAAATCCACACACAATCTCAAATCTCCAGATGGCCTTTTTACAATCACTAGTGGAGAAATCCATTGCACACCACCAGCTCTTTCAATCGCACCCATTTTTGTCAATTTCTCCAGTACTTTCTTTATTTCCTCTCTCAAAGCGAAAGGAACAGATCTCAACTTTGCTCTCTCAGGAACACATCCCTTCTTCACCACATTCTGATGCTGAATACCTCTCACTTTACCAATCTCTTTTCTAAACACTTTTTCATACTTATCTTCCACACACTGAGAAGTATTTATCTGCATCACCTGTTCTTTTTGATTGGGATCCAATCTTATCATTATTTTCTGGTCCCTCCAACCAAGCAAAGTTTTCCCCTTTTTAGTGATGTAAACCTTTCCTTTGGCATACCTTCCCTTAAATTCAAAATCTGCAATGAAGTATCCTAAAAGTTTAATCCAGTCTTCGGTATACCCCCCAGGATTTATGTCTGGCTCGAGTAAATTTCTAACATCCCCATTCATTTCCTCTTCAAACACCTTCTTGGACATCAATGAAATTTTAGATCCCAAATCTGCCATCATCCTAACATCACACCCATTATATTTCACAATAGCATAAGGATACTCGCACACCATTTCATCATCATCATTTATCACATTAACCATAATCTTTTCCACATTTGGATTTTCCTCTTCCTCTGAATACCCAATGCTCTCCTCATCATTTACTACCAAAACACTTCTTTGGAAAGATTGGTCATTTTTACAACAGTTTCCAAAATGCACACGTCTTTTGCACTTTGCACATATTGCCCTCCTCCCAGGACATGCTAATGCTGCCACAAAATGTGAATTACTCGCACATCTGAAACATAGACGCTCCTTTTCTTCCCTTTTTTCCCCTTTCCATGCTTCCTTTTTTAATTCAGGCTTCTCCTTCTCCTTTTTCAGCATTTTTTCCTTCACCCTTTTCTTCTGTTTTGACTCTACTACATTGAGTACGTCAATTTTTCCTTCATTGCCATCCTTTTCTGACAACTTCACAACACATGCCAAGGAGTGTTCTACTCTTTTTGCTATGTTGAATACCTCATCTTATGAAGGTCCATCTCGCAACCATAGTTCTTCATGGATTTTGTTACTTAGGCAGTTGATCATAAATTGATCCCTTATCCGTTCATCAAATGAGTCTCTGAATTTACATGACAACGCTAGATGTCCCAAAGTGGTTACAAATTCCTCTGGGCTTTCACCAGGTTCTTGAACCCTCACCCCAAAATTGTATCTTTCAAGAATGGTACTTGTTTTAGGTTCAAAATGAATATCCAACTTCTTTAAGGCAATATCGAACTCTGTCATGCCATCTCCGACTTCCGCTCCTGTTATATCTGGAAGAGTGTTATATATCCTCTTCCCCTCATAACCTAAAAAAATGCATGAGCAATGCAACCTTTCTTTCCACCGAGTATGAGTTACTGCATGCCACCCTAATGTAGTGTTGAAACCGTTTTTTTCCATTGAGCCACTTCACCTTTGGGTTTCCTGGGCATGCCATAAACAGTGAAGGTCCCGGAACACCTGTCATGGCCATGTTCTCCTTTGCACTTGTTTAGCTGCTCTGTATACGTAGGTAAAACTTCTATTTAGTTCTTTCACTTTGCGTTTTGCAATACCTTTTGCTTGCTGATATTTCTTACTTTTTGTGCATTTCTCCTTAAAGGTAAGTGCTGTCTACTTTGCACCTGTTCAATTTATTTTGTATATGTAAAAGAAGTGATCATTCAGTTCTTTCCCCTTGATTTCTTCAGTTTTTGCTTTGCTTGCAGATGCGTTTAGTGTATACTTAATATTCAATTTTGCAGCCCAATATCGTTTTGCACGGTAAATGAAAACATACTTGAGCCTTTCCATTCGCTTATGCGCACACTGTCACTGTTGCTATACTTGCCCAATGTTGGCCGCTACAAACACCTTAATTAGGGAATATAAGGCAGAACGGCTTGACGCTTTTCTCAGTCTGGAGGTGAATATGTCAAGGCAAGTCACTCCTTGTAGCACCCACGTCGGCCGCTGCAAATGCCGGATGGCGGAGCGGCTTCAAGGTTGTAACTGCAGAGCAAATAGATTGCTAATCCATTAGTCTGCAGTGCTGGGGGTCTGTCAGAAGATCTTCGTCACCAATGAAGAATAGTCCCACCCAGTTCCGAGTGAGATAAAATAACCTTTATTGCAGGTCATGAAGTACAGACCCCCAGCTCAACCTTACACCTGGCTGGCTAGTGCAAACAGCATTAAAAGTAAACATTCTCTGGCCACAGGCAGGCTATGACACCCTGCTCAGAACTATATTACACTGTGATATTCCACATAGAACTATAATACATCAAACACAATGAACACCCTGCTCTCTATGAATAGCAAGCATGGCCATAACTATTTACATACAGTGAGACAACTTCCTACTAATACTGATTGTGAATCTTGGAAAGCGCAATGATGTCCCTGTGGATCCTGGCAGACAGCTCATCGGGGACCTGTTTCAGTAGGCGCTATAATGAAGCATTTCTGTCCTCAGTGTTGCATCTCTGTAATATCCTTCATGAAAAGAAGGTAAGCCACAGGCTTATTGCTCACTACCACTCAGGAGTGGCCTGCGAGCCAAAAGAGGCCCTGGAAATAAATTTCTAAGTGGCCCCCTATTACACATTTTCAGCAATCTCAACCCTTTTCCTATGGAAAATACCACACAAAAGAGTCCCAGGGTGCAGAGGCCTACCCGGGGAATCTCCAGAGTTCCCTATGGACCAGTCCACCCCTGCTACCACTTCCTGCATTGCTTCTCTTCCTGGCAGCAGAAAACTGACATTACAAACTAAGTTGCCAGCTTTTACAGGCAGACATTTTTCAACCTTTCTACAATTGCCTCAATTGAATGAAGGGTGAAGGTGATGGCAGGTGAGTGAGTTAGGGGGAGGGGTTCTATGCACAGGATTTATCTGTAATTGGTTAGCACCTGTGAACCACTTGTTAGCATGAGCAGCAGATTGGCCACATATCTTATTCCGTGACATTTTAAATAGTGAGGATGGACCTATTTTCGGCCATGGTCCACTCTCCTTTTTATTGCCCCAGCAACACAGGGTGCACAGTTCATCTAGCAGTACCCTCGCCTCCCACATGTTTCATTTCAGATCTTTCAGAACTACAGTGAATGAAGTACATCTTCGCAGATTAGTTGAGTCGACCGTTGAATACTTGGATGAGCCACAGAGAGGGACAGACGTAAACGGTAAGCAATTAGGATTAAGACAATGGTTAGTGCAAGGTAGTCCACACAGGGTCCACATGCAGTCCTGAAGAAGGTGGTGACTTAATACAAACTGCCGAAACGTTGAACCACTTGGGTGGCAGACAGAGAAATAGTTGCACACATCATGTCACCTTCCACGAAGACCTTGAATTTACGGTAACTGTAGGATTAACAGTTACAGTCCTGACAGGATTTTTGGGGAATTCTGCATTTTGTCAGCACATACACACTTGAGATTGCAGCGATTACATTAGGTCAAGTCAGCACTTTAGACAGTTACATGTATCAAAGGGGTAGTTCGCTCCAAAAGGTATTTGTCCCAATCCATCAGGTATATCTTTTCCATCATGCATCGATCCATCTTTAAAAAAATCCCATGCATGCCTTCCTGGGCACTGCCATCTTGTGGAAATCTTATCTGTTGATCTAGTGACCGAAGTTCAAGTGCCCTTAGGGCAGAAATACAGATCACCCGCATCTAAAGCTGACATCACTAGACGCTTATGCCCCTGTTTGCAACCCCAATGCACATCTCATGTGAACGACCTCTGTGCGCAATCTATTGACATGTCTCCATGGAAATTGCAAGACGCCTCTTTCCTCGACAAACATAAACCTTTTCTGATCACATAACATAAGAGTTTCTGTTTCCTTCGCATCAGTGTTTTTTCTTTTTGAGTCTCCCTGACTTTTTTCTGCACTGTTCAGCTATCTGCCAAGTATGACACACTGAGAACACGTACTTTTGCTGCCGCTGAGTCATCAACTCAGTAGTCGCTTTTTATTTTACCATTTCTTATATTATTATACAAATGTCTTTACCAAAGCATATTTAAATTCTCCTTTAACATGGCATGTTCTTTACATGTGTCCTTGCAAACCTTTAAAGTTTGTCCCTATTAATCTTGTGTTTGCACGATTGGTTTTTCTAGCATGGCTGTTTTTTGCTTGTTTTTCTTTAACATTGAACTTTAATGTGAAACCTCATTTCGTTACTGTATACAAAGAAAAACATTTCTATTTGCCTCACTATCGATTCTGTACTTCTTCAATATTCAGGAACTATGGCCACTATTCAGCCCTACATGTACGAGCCAAAATATTCAGAAAAGGAAATCCATGAAAGAGAAAAACGTCAAGACCATGGACAATCAGATGCTAGTCGTGACGATCAATCACTGGATCCTGAACCCAGTCACATGGAATACGTTTCCACCTGGTGCACCTGCTATCGTTGCAAGGTTATGCCAGCTGTGTTGGAGAGCTGCTGTTGCAGAGAAAACTCTGGATTCTTGACCTACGTTGCCGAAGAAGACACACCACAGCCATGTGTTACTGAGCTGCATGACTTCAGAGCAGCCTCCTTTACAAGATACGTGTTGCGAATGCTGAGGGTCTTTATGCACAAACTTCGATCTACAGTTCTCCCTCGTAATCAAAGTAACAAATAAGTTGACAACTGAGACGGCTTTCATTGCATGTTGTTCCCCTATATCATTGTAACTTCTTTGGGTCACTGAAGTAAGCAATTTTCTGTATTGAGCACATTTCTTTTTCTGAACTCAAACTCTAATATTAATCTTTTGAATCAATGTCTGAACAATGATCGTTTTTTTCACTTTGAAGTTAAAACAATCTTTCCCCCATCTCCCAAACTGTTTTTGACTGAATGAGCATTCACATTATCAATTGATCCCCACTTGATATCCCAAGCACTGTCAGTCATTTCCACAAAAAGGTACTTTTCAAAGCATCACAATTCCGTACATAATACATGCAACTATTGGGTTCATTCAAATAAACTATTTCTGTATCCCTTGCACAGGTGGTACAGGCTTGTGGCCTATTGTGCGTTTACATGGTGGGTTCATAGAAGACTGGGATTCCGCATTCGACAACTAATACCTGCCTGTGTGGTTTGTGCCATTTGTGATAAATTCCTCAGTGACTCCGGACAATACATCGGATTTATGCAGACAGTACCTCGACCACAATTTGTAGTTTGTCATTTCCATCCACTGTACAAAACTAAATGAAAATAAAGAAAATTCTGAGTCGATATGAAAAGTTGTTTGAAATTATTTTGAATTCCACAACACGTACAAATATGTAAGAGGATTCTGAAAGACGGGTATTTGTATTTGTATTTGTGTTTTGTTTATTTGTATAGCGCAGCCGGGCCCATAGGCATCTGGGCACGTAATGAATTACATAGGTTACATACATTACAGCAAGAATGAGCAGTTCTTGGTGGTGCATACATACAGAAGGAATGCAATTTACATATAGGTTTACACAGTTATACAGTTACATAATTTACAGAAGTAGCATACATGTGTTATTGATATGTGTCATACAGAGAGGCAGTTATGGGAGAGCGGCAGCTAAGTCAAGCTCATAGAGCCAATTCTTGACTTTATGCTTGGAAGAGTGTAAGGAGGGCTTGATTCTCAGTGTAGTAGGGAGTGTGTTCCATAATTTGGCTGCCAGGACTGGGAAGCTGGCCCCCCTGCTTTTTGCAGCTTGATCTAGGTATGCGCAGAGAGAGGACTTGGGTAGATCTCAGAGGTCGTGTAGATGTGTGAACCGAGAAGCGGTTGGATAATTATTCAGGGGCGCAATTTGCTTGACACTTATGGGTCAGAGTGAGTGTTTTCAAAGCTATTCGTTGGTCGACAGGCAGCCAATGGAGGTTCTGTCTATTGTCAGATATGTGTGATTTCCTAGGAATGTTAAGGGCAGCCCTAATGGCATTTTTGTGAGTTACCTGCAGTTTATTCATGTTCCTAAGGCTAGTACCAATGTAGAGAGCATTGCAGTACTCTATTTTAGACATTATGAGGGTTCTGGCAAGGATGATACAATTAGTAGCAGTGAGAAAAGGACTGCAGGCTGTTATAAGTTTGCATGTATAAGCTGCTGCTGAGGCCACAGCATTGGTTTGTCTGTTGAGAGATAAGGTGGAATCAAGATAGATACCAAGAGTTTTAGTATCATTGGACACATTGATGGTGTTCCCATCGATGCTGAATGCCTTAAAGGCTGGCTCCAATTTGTTCAGTCTGAAGCATGAGCCTAGGATAAGAAGCTCAGTCTTTTTGTTGTTCAAACAAAGCCCATGGTGAGCCATCCAGGCCTGAATGACCATGTAGATTTTGTTGAGCGCGATTGAGTCAGATACATGGTCACCAGTGATAGGGATGAGTATCTGGGTGTCATCCACATGATTTGTGTAGATGACACCCAAATAGTCAAGGATATCAAAGAGTGGCCTAGTAAATACGTTGTAAAGGGTGGGGGAGACGCAAGACCCTTGTGGAACCCCACATAGTACTGGTAATGGTTCTGTCGAAGCAGTGGGTGAAAATAAACTCATGGGTCTGTTTGTCAGGAAGAATTTAATCCAGGAGGAGGCTTCATTTGAAAAATGAGCAGCAGTTTTGAGGTGGTGGCAAAGGATTTGATGGTCCACCATGTCGAAAGCTGCTGATAGGTCGCGCAAGAGTAGAAGGGCCAGTTTGCCCTTATCTTTTCTGTCCTCGATTTGTGTTTTTAAGTCGATAAGGGCAGTTTCTGTTCCGTGTCTAGGTCGAAAGCCTGATTGCCGGAGACCCAGGAGATTGTTAGCTTCTAAGTAGGCCACTATTTGGAGATATGCTGCGTGTTCCAGAATTTTCAATAAAAAGGGTACAGTAGTGATGGGTCTGTAATTGGCAGGATTGTTAGGGTCAAGGGTAGGTTTTTTGATTAGAGGGATGACCCAAGCGTCCTTAAGGTTGTCGGGGACCGATCCTGATTTGAAGGAAGCATTGATAAATTAGGTAATGAAGGGAGCTAGTTCGTGGGTGGCCTCTTTAATTATTGGTGCTGGGCACGCATCACCTTGGCAGTTGGAAGGTTTAATCTTTCTGATTATATTTTCCACTTCCCAGGTGGATAAAGGGGAGAAATTGAAAGGCTTGATCGTATGTGCATGAGTGGAAGGATTGTTGGTAAAGGGATTGGAAGATTGTCTGACAGAAGGCTACATTTTTTGGTGTTGGTTTTAGTTTTCAAGGTGGAGATTTTCTCGAGAAGTGCTTCTTGAATGTTGGAACACCATGTGGTGTCAGTGATGCAATTGTCTATCGGGCTATCGGAGATTCAAGTTCTCTAAGGATCTTGAAGAGCTCTTTGGTGTTGGATTCAGCCTGAGAGAGGCGCTTATTATATATGTCTTTTTTACCTAAGAATATAGCATCTTTATAAGCAGTTGATGCCGTAGTTAAGGTGTTTTTGTTAGTTTCTGTTGGGTGGCCTTTCCAGTGTGCCGCTGTGTTTCTCTTTTCTTTACGTAAATCTCTTAATTGAGGGGTAAACCAAGAGTTGAGGTGAGCGTGAGGTTTAGATTTCCTCAGTTTCAGTGGTGCTATAGAATTTAACGCCTTCAGTATAGTTTGGTTGTAAATGTCTACTAATTGAACTGTGGGGTCAGAGTAGGCAGTGGAGGCATTGTTAAGAAGGGGAAGGATTATGGGGAGAAGTTTCTCCTTAGAAATGTCCCTCTTATTTCTGGTGTGGATAGATGGTGCAGGATTAGATTTAGGACTCTGAAGGTTAGATTTGATGGTGAAAGTTATTTTGTGATGATCCGACCAAGTACAAGGTGTGATAGATCCAAGATTGATGGAGCAGTTCAGATTGATGAGCCAATCTAAGGTTCTCCCTTTGCTATGAGTAGGTTCAAGGATATGTTGGGTGAATCCTGAATCTGCAAGTGAGTTGGCTAAATCTAGAGCTGCCAGGCCATTCGGATCTTGAAAGCCTAGATTGAGGTCGCCAAGTAATATGATTTGGGAGTTAGGTTTGGTGTTGGTTGTAGGAGGGATGATATATCCTCAGCAAAGGTGGTAATAGGACCCGGTGGCCTGTATATAAGGTGCATTGAAGCTGTTTGATTAGGTGATAGCCGCAGTTTGACTGTTAATAGCTCAACGGAGTCAATTTGCATGTTTGGGATTTGTCTAATATCAAGAGATCTTTTGAAGATGAAGGCTACGCCTCCACCTTGGAGGGTGTGCTTCAACAAGGTTACTGACCTAGTGTTTTCGCCTCATCCACATCCATCCAACCCCCTCTGCCATCAATGGCAATTAGCACCAGTGGGCATGCGCCTGCATGTGGGCATGGTGGGTGTGAAGGCTCAAGGTGCCGAACACCATGTACAGCTCAAGGGGCTCTATGGCACAGGGACCATTGACCACATGGCCAGCCCAGACACGGTGTCTCCAGACTCCCCTTTGAAGGCTCTGTCCCTGAAATCAACATGTGGCTGTGTCCTCTGAATGTTTTCCGGGCCCATTTCGCTTGCCTTATGTTCATCCATCCATCCCTCCTCTGCCATCGATGGCAATATGCATCTGTGGCCACGGGCTGGCAAGGGGGCTTCACTGGCGGGATGGAGGAGGTCCAAATTTGTCATAGAAGCCTGATGAATGTGAACGAACACATAAGACATTCACTGTGAAAACATCCCTGAAATCGACTACGCATATCGCTATCTATCCACTTTTTTTCTTGCTTGCTGAATCGGCTCACATGCTCTTCTAACTAACCGTTAGTCTAGTTTTACTATTGTTTTCTTTAGTGTCAATGTTATATGCTCTGCCACTTGCCAGGTTATACTCAATGTACAACCAATTCTCAATGTAATATATTCAAAAGGTGTACACCATTTTCAACTGTCGTTTGTACTTTTATCTCTGTAAATAGCACATGGCCCACTTGATCTATCCCTTCGCTTCTAATTTTCAGTGTTATATGGATGACACTCCGCTCTCTTTCAGGCTCCCCTCATCCTCCTCTCTCATTCCTGAGTGTCATGATTGGTGCACCTCAAACGATCTCTGCCTTAGGGCCAGTAAGACTGAGATTCTTCTCATTGGCACCCATGATCCCGCTTTCCATCTCTCACTCTGGCCGCCCTCCTTGGGCCCTCTACCTTTGTCTTCCTGTGAGGCAAAAACCTAGGTGTCATCTTCAACTCCACTCTCTCCTTCTCTCCTCACATCACAGAGCTTTCCAAGAAGGACCACTTCCAGCTACATCTCCTCAGAGATCTTCTATCTTTTCTCACTTTCCCCCAGCAGCTTCCTGTCTCCAGAGCCCTGGTTCTCTCCAGGCTGGACTACTGCAACAGCCTTGTTCTCAGTCTACATGTACGAACCACAATATTCAGAAAAGGAAATCCATGAAAGAGAAAAACGTCAAGACCATGGACAATCAGATGATAGTCGTGACGATCAATCACTGGATCCTGAACCCAGTCACATGGAAGACGTTTACACCTGGTGCACCTGCTATCGTTGCAAGGTTATGCCAGCTGTGTTGGAGAACTACTGTTGCAGAGAATACTCAGGCTGCTTGACCTACGTTGCCGAAGAAGACACACCAGAGCTATGTGTTAATGACCTGCATGACTTCAGAGCAGCCTGCTTATCTGTGCTGTTGCCCTCTCCAACTAAACCAGAACAAGACTGCGGGACGTATCCTTGGCCTCAAGCCCAGGCACTGTATCTCTCCAGCCCTGAAATCTCTCCACTGGCTGCCGGTGACTGCAAGAATCAAGTTCAAGACCCTCTGCATTATCCACAAGGCTTCCTGGGGCTGCGGACGCACTACTCCCTTTGCTCAGCTATATCCAACTTGCTGCAGGTAAGATGTTTCTACAGGCTGATAGTGGGTGGTAGATCTCTCTCCTCTGCAGGTGCCTCCCTCTGGAATAGCCTCCCTGCACCTCTCAGACTTGAGCCGGATCACCTGACATTCCTGAAGCAGCTCAAGACCTTCACTTTTTTCCTCTGCCTTATCTCTCTCGCTTCCTTGCTAGCTTACCTGTCTGTTGCACTGTTTGCTTGGCTACCGTAAGAGTCTCACTGGGTACCAGACTCCTCCATGAACAGTCTTCCTTGCGCTGCCTCCGGGCCTATCGTGGACTTATGGGCTGTAACTGTAACCCCTACAGCCCAACTGCCTCCTTGCACTTACCCAGAGCCGCTCTGCTCTGCTGCACTTACTCAGATCTATGCTGCCCTGATCTGACATCCCCCTACCCTCTCCCTCGCACTCTCCCCTCTCGCCTCCCCCGGCACTTCACATTGGCGCACTTGCATGATCCAAATGACACAAGGCTTAGTAGTATTGTTTGTCTTGTCTTCCACCTATCTTCCCTCACTTGTCTCATGGTGCCTAGAAACATCTGTGTACAGGTGTGTTATTTTTGACATATATCATATCAAACCACATCACATTACAGAGTATTTCTTCCAAATGTTATATTTCATAGCGCATGTTTTCAATGCATGTTTGCCTTAGGTGGCATTTTTTAAATGTACCTTTATTATCAATGCGATGTGATGTTTGAAGTACTCACTGTGACATTTTTTAAAGTAATTTTTTGTAGTTGTTTTTTTTAAAAGATCATAGGGAAAATCCAGAAATGCCTTCATATGTCATTTTCGGTTGCCCCAATGTCCGCCATGCCAAAAGTGGAAAAACAGTCCTGCTTGTCTTTCCGAAGGATATACATTTAGTAAAATAAATAAATGGCTGTTGAACTGTGGATTTCCAGTGTCTGAGATTGAAGGCAGAGTCAACGATGTCTTGGCTGACGTGAAGGGCAATCAATTCTGCGTCTGCAGCATGCACTTCTCTGAAGATATGTACGAACAGTCAAAGTTCACTAAAAAGCATAGCCACAGACTCCGTCGCAAATTACTTCCCAATGTAGTTCCTACTGAATTTCAGCACACGCTGACCCAGGTGAGTAGTGTAGTAGAGGCAGAATTTTTTCATGTATTTGACTTTTTTCCAAATGTTCTCAACATAATATGTTTTCCAAATGATCATTCAATACATTGAAATAGTCTGTTAACAGGTAACATGACGAACGGTTTCGAGTTTTTGTGGAATACTTCCATTGATGTTTTACTGCACAAGTTGCCTTTGTGGCACATTGTACTATGCTTTATATAATTGTAACTTTAGATTAGTTTGTGTGTCCCTAGTTTAAGGATACACTAATAGTTCAGTCCAATGTGAGCCTTCTTGAAAAATGTACATTGCGTCTTTTACAAATATGTAATTGTGTTAAATGTGTTGATCTCTGTGTTTACGTAGACCGCACTGATGGAAGTACATACCGTTACAAAGGAGGAAACCACAGACATGTCCAACCTCCACCTGGTGAGGCCAAGTGACTGGCACATAAACTTATTTATCGCTCTTGATGTGGTCTAATTTATAATACTAATGTACATTTTCTTTTTCACACTGGTAGGAATATATGCAACAATTAAAGGACCAAGATTGTACATCTACCACTGTTCCAGAGTCAACAGCAACCTCACTCACCTTTCAAGTAATTTATTTATGCTAATCCTTCAGATGTGAGAATACAAAATATCTATTTGTTTAATTTCAACTCAAAAAATAGTGATTATTGTTATGTACAATTTTAGCTTTTGAAACAAAATTAACACACAACAATGCCCCTTGTGTGGTCTCCAGGCCATCAGGCCGATCTGTAATTCAAAGAGGGAGGGTAGGTTGTTAGTAGGGTTGAGCGGCAAAAGAGCAAGAGACCGGACTGTAGTGCTGTTGAGTTAGTTTGACAGGTGTATGCAAAGGAATGAGTTCACTAGTAAGGATTGTTGGTGAAATTATAGGAAGTCCAACCAAGTGCATCCCTACAGAGACATCTGTCTAAGTTTCATTTAGGCTTCTATGTAAATATCGACTATCTTTTGCCTGTAAATTCTGTTTTCGATGTTGCTTTTAAGTCTTTATTATTGAAATTACTTTGATATAAGGGAGGCTGGAACTTGAACAACATGCTATTCTTGTACTGCAACTGATCGGGAGGATGAGGTATGACAACTGAGAATGTATTGAATTATATTAATAGTTTGTTTTTTTAATCATTTGCAATACTGTCATTAAAGTGCAAAGCATTAGATCAAAACCCTTGATGTAATTTTCACTGAAACAAATGCCACAATGAAAGTTTACACAATGATAACTGTAAATTACATTGTGTATACCTAGTTTAGGGATACACTAGTAGTCCGGTCCCATGTGAGCCTTCTGAAAAAAACGTACTTTGTGTCATTTACAAATAGGTCATTTTGTAGAATGTGTTGTTTACTATCTCTGTCTTTATGTAGACCACAATGATTGAAGTACAGACTGTTACCATGGAGAAAACCACACACACACGTCCAAAATCCACCTGGTGAGGCTGACTGACTTGCACATAAAATTACTTTATTGCTTTTCATGTCGTCTAATTTACAATACTAATGTATATTTGCTATTTAACAATGGTCTTAATATATGTATCAATTAAAGGACCAAGATTGTACATCTACCACTATTCTGGAGTCAACAGCAACCACACTCACCATTCAAGTAATTATTTGATACCAATAAATCAGATGCGACTATGCAACATATTTATATTTTTAAGTTCAACCTAAATAATATTGATTATTGTTATGTGCAATTTTAGCCTTTGAAACAAAGTTAACGCACAAAAATGCCACTTGTGTGGTGTCCAAGTGCTTGGGCCGATCTATAATGCAAGGAGGGAGTGTGGGTGGTTAGTAGGGTTGAGCATGAAAAGAGCAAGATAGCTCACTGCAGTGCTGTGGAGGTAGTTTGAGAGGTGAATGCACATGAGAGACTTTATTCGTATGGATTGTTGTTGCAATAACTGGAAATCCACTCAAGTGCATAGCAATCCATAAATCTATCTAAGTGCCAGGTAGGCTTCTATGTCAACATCAACCATCTTTTGCTTGTAATTTTCTTTTGATTGGGACGGTGATTGCGCTCAAAAACAATGAGTATGGTACAACGTCACAAAGGACAATAACAATCACATTGAATAATAAGTGTAAAAATATCATCATATTTTTAATTCGATATGCGAACAGCCGACACGTGTTTCGACACACTGGTCATTCTCAAGGCCTGAATCTCGATCACAGCCGCAATTAATCTTGAAAGATTCAAATATATCAGAGCAATAAATGTGTCCTAAACAATTATGCTGACGAGATCCAGAGATCCAAAATGTTGAATTGTTAAGGTGGTACTGAGGCCGATTCAAAATAATGTGTACGTATTGTACGGCACGGTGATCGACGATTGTGCTCGTGATCTGGACTTCACTCTTCCTCTTATCCACCACCATGGAATCGCAAACCACTGTACTGCAGGATGATTGGCTGTTACGGGAGTCAAAATACATTGTATTCGACTGCTGCATAATTCAGATTATGAAAATGATAAGATGTGATCAGAAATTACATAGGAGGATTTGTGGGGAACCATTGGTGAATTTAACTCATATAGTTAAAGGCACAAACCTGAAGATGAAGGGAAGCTGTGTACACAACCATAACACATGTTCATGGTCTGCTCAACCTATACTGGGAAAATTGCCTGCTGGAAATGTACTTTATTCATCTGGTTTGCTGTTTAGTGGGTTAACGTTCAGTAAAATGTCACATTTCTGTACATTTGTGGGACTTGAGTTCCTTGCAAAAATGCAATACTACAGATATCAGAAGAAATTTGTGTTCCCGGCTATTAGCCAGGCATGGACATTCAAACATATATCTTTGGACAATGCTTTCAATGGAAAAAGGGTCAGGCTTGCGGGTGATGGACAGTATGGCAGTCCACATTTTTCCTGCAATTAACACTTCAAAGACATGGAAACAAAAAAGACTGTGAGCTCAGTCATTGTGCAAGTGTCTGAATGTACATCTTCAATTGCAATGGAAAAATATGGGTTCATTAAATCCATTGAACTTCTGCAACCCAGAGGAATGTAAATAGGCCTGATAGCAACTGACAAGCAAGTGGAAATAGCTAAGGTCATGTGAGAGCAGTTCCTACAGCATCTATATGATGTATGGCATGTTGCAAAATCAATTTCTAAAAATAGTTACAGCTTCTATAAAAAAAAGCTACAGAAAACATTTTAAGTTGATCACATTCTATCAGCAACCAATTTTGATGGAGCTCAAAAACGTGTGCTTGATCTGTAGATATGCTGCTCGTAAAATTGTGTTCATTGATGCACCATTGCTGAAACAAACACACATGGGAATTAAACTAACATTTCCACAATTGTGCACATTGTCCATTGAGTGAGGAGCATGAGCGCAAGAAAAGGTGGTTGATGCCAGGCTCCCCTCCTCATACAGCACTCGAGAAGATTTTGTATGACCAAATGCTTTCAAGAGACATGAGGGGGCTCACCAAATTCTGCCACAGTGGAGATTTAATAATATGTGCCTAAAGTACAGGCCTAAAAGGTTGCATTTTGCAGTAGATGGTATGGTATGGAGGCTAGAACAAGACTGGCTGTATTTGCACATAATGAGAATGTTGGCAGAGAACAATCAAAAACTGCAGGAACATTCAGGAATCTCTGTTACAACAAGGAGTTTACCAAAAGAAGCACACAGTGGGTGACAAAGCCAATCTTCCAGCCGATGGTTTTTGAATTTGTAAAAGACATGAAATTGAATGTTCTGGCCATACAAAAACATGGAATAGCTTGAGATTTTGTTCACAGGGCCCAGTCTATGCAGCAGAACATTGCGATAGAGGTTTGCCCTTCCAAACTTGAACTTGTTGAAAAGTTGACTTCAAGATTCAAATGATGTGTGTCTCTGGTCATAATTGTTTTTCTATTTTGTAAACAAAGCCAGTTTGAACCGTTTACACATTGTATGCAATTTTATTTAATTGTACAAAGTTTCAGAGAGTTGGGTCAGGTCTCTATCCTCGGATGGTGCCTCCCTTTGGAACAGCCTCCCTGCCCCCTCACACTTGAGCAGGACCTACTTAAATTACGGAAACTTCTCATAACTATGCTCTTCTCTTCCTCTTTCATCTTTCCCTTACCTAATAATCACCCCACTGCCGCTGTGACCGGTGGCCTGACCTTTGTGAATCTTACATGATCCCAGGCCCTTCTTCCTAGTCTATTCCAGCACCCCTCCACCCCCACTGCACGGCCCCGTGGGCCCTTTCTTGGTGGCTCAACATCCCACCCTTGCGAGCCACCTGTACTTGCACTAAGCCTGAGGTTCTTCTCTTTGCTCCCCTTAGCACTTCCCTCTCTGTCCCTCCTCCAGCACTTAACCACTTATCTGCTCCTCCTTCCATCTCCATCCCCCGAACTTCTCAATTGCATTTGCATGTCCAAATACAACAAAACCTGGTAGGAGCATGACTGTATAGTTACTGTTTTTGCCATTGTTGTTATTATTTGCCCTGTTCCTATCCCATTGATCCTTGTGGTGCTTTGAAACACAATTCTGTTGTTTAAATCACCTTACAAATGCTCAATAAAATACACACATACATACAGTGCCTGGCTTGCTGGAAACATTTGAGCATTACAACCTCCGCGGTCTGGAAAGTCAGGCGCTGGTAAATAGTAGTTCCCCATTCCCATAATGTCCCATAGGACTCTATGGGAGTGGGGAACATTGAAGCACCGGCACCTTAAATAGCGGTGCCGGTGCTTCCGTGAAAATGTGCCTACCTTGGCTACTGTATCCGGCAGGGTCAGACCTGCAATGCTCAGCATCTCCGGCAGGCAGACTTGTACCTTGCCGGTCCGGAAACAATGGTGCCCGTAGGCTTACGGGCACCGTTGTTTCTGGATGGGCAAAGTTGTAATGAGGCCCACAGAGTCTAACTTCGCTGAAAACTCAGAATCTTGATAATCGGCTGCAGATTGAAACAGAGCAATGGTTTATGTGACACCTGATGTCCTTCTTCTCTACTCATTCAGAATATTATGCTGATGACACACAGCTTTCCTTCAAGCTTCCCTCTACTACCTCTTCTTTGACCTCTCTCATTCCTGATTGTCTGACTGCTATTCATGGTTGGTGCACAAACAATGATTTCTGTCTTAATGCCTGTAAGAATGGGATCCTTCTGATTGGGACCTCTGCACCCTATTTCCGTCCATCCCTCTGGCCACCCTACTTGGGCTCTCTACACTCACAATCTAGTGAGGCCAAGAATCTTGGGATGATGTAAGACTCCTCTCTCTCATTTACTCCACACATCTTGGACCTTTCCAAAAAGGCACACTTTCAACTTCACCTCCTTCTAGGCATTCTCCCTTTCCTCACCTTCCCCCAAAAACTCAATGTCTCCAGAGCCCTGGTTCTCTCCAGGCTGGATTACTGCAATCTGCCTCTTTCCTCCCTATACCCCCTTCAACTAATACAGAATAGGGATGCAAGACTTATCCTTGGCCTGCAGCCCTTTGACTGCATCTCTCCCGATTTAACATCTCTCCACTGGCTCGTGATGGTTGCCCACAGCCCCTGTGACTAGCGTTCTGGTCCTTCATTAGTCATACAGGCTACCAATCCCTCTGCCAAGTCGACACCAGCACCCACACCCAGCAGTACTGTCCTCTGGTCCCCCACCGGAATGCCGGGCGGCTTCGCATCCACCCCTTGAGACACCTTCGACCAATCACTTAGCCAGTAGCCTCCTCTCCTGGTGCCCCCTGGTACTTTCCCTCCTAGGCCGCAGTAGCATCTGCCCATACCTTCCCTCTCTCCGTCACTTCAAACTGCACTTGAACGATACGAATGTGACAAGGCCTAGTCGGCCTACTATTGTTTATTTATTGATATTGTTTAGTTAGTCCCCTTGTTTCCCTACCCACTTTACGTCTTGTCCCGCCTGGTGACACTATTTGTTGTATAGGCACCTTCAAAATACTCATAAAATCAAATCAAAGTCAAATCGATGCAGAAAAGAGCATGATTGCTGTAATAGATGTACACATAAGGTTGTAAGCCTTTCAAAACTGAGCTCACAATAGACATGCAGGAATTGTATTGATGTACTTTTTTTTTTTAAGTTGCTCATTGCTCGTGTGGTCCTGGTTGCAACAGTGCACACACCCTCTTGCGAAATTGACCCTTTGTCCACCTTTCACCCCTTTGGCGCCCCCTCCCAAGTCCACCCATTTCGTCTCTATATATTAACCCACCGCTTTTCATCCTTCGATATACATGCCTCTGTATTCCATGCTGTAACCACCTTCATACATCAAGTAAAATTTGTGAAATAAGTTTCTGAGTTTATAAAACGCAGTGAAGGTTGGTAGAGATTAACTACTTAGTGAACAGCAATACATACTTATCAGGTGTTGGGATCTAGGTGCATGGATTAATGTTGAAATGGGTTGCATAGTCGCAAAGGCTACAATATGGGCAAAAACTAAAACAATTAACCGTTTTGTTCGGTTTTCAAGGAGGCAAACTTCAGTGTTTCAAAAAAATCACATGTTTCTCAATTTTTAAACACGAGGATGCGTATTGAGGTCAGTTGCAAAAGCCTGTTCTCCTGATGTGTATTCTAATTATGTTTTTGCGATAAAAGTTTGCCCCACTTTCAACAAAAGAACTGCCTAACGCTATAGTTTTACTTTTTTTCCCAACCATTGGGCCTCATTACGCGGAAGGCGGTAAGGTTTTACCGGTACCGGTAAGGGTACCGGTACCGGTAAAACCTTACGCCTTACTACGAGGTCCTGGTTTTTCCAGGCATTAAGGACGGGACCCGCAAAGGGACCTCAGAGCTAATTACGGTACCGCAATTAGCAGTACCGTAATTAGCACCTACATCATTCCCATTGAGCCCTATGGGGCTGACTGGCTATGATGTAGGGGTAATGGAGGATGGCGGAATTAGCGCCATCACCCACCTTGGAATATGGCGCTAATTCCGCCATCCACCAAGGCAGACCCGGTAAGGGAACGGCGGCAGCCATGGCGCTAATAGCGCCATGGCTTACCGCCTTCCGTGTAATGAGGCCCATTGCCTTATTGCCATACAGGGCAGTCTGAGCCTGTCTGCACCTCGACTAGACTCATCTGTGAAAGAATCCGTAAATCTTGTGTCACCAGGCATGTTGTTACAGTAACAATGGTAGTAAATATTTTGCTGTGCAGAATACTCTAAATATTTCATTGTGTTTCACCGCACAGCTTGACATGAATATTGTTCATTTTTGTGGCAGGTGCACCCTCAGAAAGGAAACTCACTGCGGCTCACTGTGAACACTGGATAAAGGATCACACTGTCATTTGGCCTTCAATGCACCACACTAACAATTTGAATGACACAATGTGCTGAATATCCAAAAGAAATTGATAAGATTGGATGAATGGTCAATTTTACGCAAAGAACAGACATCAGGGGCCTCATTCCGACCCTGGCGTTAACCAAGGTGCTTTTAGCGCCTTGGTTGACGCCGGTATTTTTCTGACTCCGCCATGGTGAATGGCGGAATTACCGCTCCATTCCAAGGCTGGCGGGGCGGTAATTCCCCATTCACCATGGGCCCTTCCCCATTCCCATTTTTGCCCCCATAGGGCTCAATGGGAATGGGGAAGGAGGTAATTACGGTACCGTAATTACCTCCAAGATCCCTTTGCGGGTTCGTTTTTTAACGCCTGCAAAAAGCAGGCGTTAAGTACCAACCCGCAAAGGGAACTCGGAATAGGGCGGTAAGGGTTTAAAGGCACCGGTCTCGGTACCGGTGACCGTTAACCCTTACCGCCCTACTCGGAATGACCCCCCATGTGTGTTAATTATAACTGGAATTCATTGTTAACATTTTTATGTAATGGAAAAGGATTAAATTGTAACGATGTGTGACTGTCATGGTGTGATTCTTCTGGTTGACGGCTTCTTCAACCAAAATTGGACAATACTAGTGAACAATTCATCTGTGATAACCGTTATCTGGGATGATCGCCAGACACAAATCTGTCCTTTCGCTGTTGCAGTTACAAGTAGCAACATGGCAGCCTATAGATTATGAAAATATTCAGATGTGAAAGTGTTGCAATCGAAACTGAAAGCAATCTGTTCTTCTGACTAAAGGATTGCAATGTCCGTAGATCCAAAATCGGTCATGAAAAATAAGAACTTTCTGTGAACAATACAAAGACTGTGATTAATCGATTGCTGAACGGAATCGCCATTATAAGATGTTTTCATTGACATAATCGCCTCTTTTCAGCTTTATGACAAAAATAAAAGTGTTTACTACCATTCTGATTATCGCTGTTTTCTTCAAAATATACGTTTGTTTACACTTTTTATGAAAAGAAAGAAAGGTTTTGCGTACTCTGTGGATGTGTTTCTTTATGTTCCTGGTTCTGTGTTAGCTAACGTTATGAAGTGAGTGATGACAGTGAACGTTTGGCTACTCTGCCCACCAACATCATTAAAATAGGTGGAGCATATCGTTTTGACTAGTGATGTCAGCTTTAGGTGCGGATGATCTGTATTACTGCCACAAGGGCACTTGAATTTAGGGCGATAGATCAACAGATAAGATTTCCACAAGATGGCGGTGCCCAGGCAAGCGGTTTCACATGTATAAAAGTGAGGAAAACTAAGGTAAGATGCATTGGACATTTTTGAAAGATGGGTCCATGTATGATCGAAAATACATGCCTGATCGATTGGGACAATAAAGTGACCGAGCGAACTACACCTTTTAGATTGGAAGGATGTGAAATGTATTGTTGATTTCTTGCTGTTTCATTATCATTCATGTTTATTTGTGGAAAGCAAAGGATTATTAGTTTAGTTTTGAATGATGTATTATGTGTACATTTGTGTATCATTGCATAACAAAAAAAGAAATAAGAAGAAAGATAAATACAAAATGTGTTATAGATTAAAAGAACATATTGGATCACGACTGCCTTACAAGGAGATATTGTATTCAATGCTAGAAAATAATGTGAACCATTACAATGGTCATAGGTTTGTCAGGAACACCCTTTGTGTCACAGTTAATACCCACATGACAGGAGGGCAGTCCCTTCAGTATACAGCGACTAGTTTTGTATCTGCATCCATGATAATTATGGGTCTATAATTAGATAGGTTATTATGCTCACCTTTTTTATAAATTGGTATGTCATATGATGTATGCCAAGATTCAAGTACCCCACCCGACTTGGCAACATGTACAAAAAAACGACTAATATACTGTCCCTTACTTCGTCAGCAGCCTTAAACATCTGATTGTTTCACCCATTGGGACCGGCGGCCCTAGACGTACTGGCCCTTTCAATTACCTACTTTACTAATTCATAAGTTATGAAATCACTAAGTAATGCTATAACCTCACTGCCTATGGGAGCCTCAGTGGCCGCTTATGCCCTTCTAATGTATAGACGTGAGGTAATCAATCCATATGCTCTCCTCAATCAGATTCAACTGGATCATGACCTAACAGTTCTCCAAACCATTCACGATCTGCCAAAGGCCTGAGGAGTTTCACTGATTTACAGTTTTATTGTAGCCTCCCCATCATTTTGCAACATTATGCACTGATAGCTAATCAGCCAACCCTTATGTCCCCGCTTCACAGCCTGTATCTCTGATAATGTACATGAGCAGCTCGCCCCACCTTTCAGTATGGACCGAATTAACTATGTAATGGCCTTCTTGCGTTCAGCAACCACTGGATCACAATGATGGATATGGCCACAATATCCATCATCAAAAAAGCTAGAATCTTCCAATCATATGAACTTACATTCCAATGTTTTGATGAAGATTCTCATTGAACATGTCCATCCCATGATTAGTCATATAAACCTTATTTTTCCCCATTTTTCCTGAGGTGGCCAGCTGCCATGATATCTCTACTACAAATGGGAATATTAAAATCTGTCAGCAACATATTATAGTCGCTCAAATCCACTCTCATGACTCCAAAACTCATACAAAAATCAAATACAACATGGTCCATGAGTTCATAATCAATAATTGAGTTCATTTTAGCATTTCCCTGGGTGGGAGATGGAGACATGTCACAATTTTTGACCATTGAGAATTCTCAGTCCCACAGACTCCATAATTTGGTTCCATGCCCTAACCTGCACCCCTTACTTAGACTGAGCAACATTTTAATAATTATAATTGTTCTTTTATAACACGCTTAATACCAGAGATTGGTTTCTAAGTGCAGGATTGGGATTCGAACCTGTCCAAGACAGATGCGTTGCCCCTGAGCTATCCCCCCTCGCTATATTAACATTAACATTAATCTCTAAATCATCCTCATCCTCTGTAAACAGATTATCAAGATAGTCTGAGTTGAGGTCTCCCGCCATTATGATGAAGTTATTCCCTTTCTGATATAACCAATTCTGGATCCCAGCTTCAAGGAGGATCAGAAATTCCTTCAGGGGGGACATCCCCTCATGCCAATAGATGTTCACAAAAAGGCAGCAAGAAGGGATACCCTCTACCTCCAATGGGATGGTAACAACCAAAACACCCTTCTGCATCATTACTTCACTAATTGAACAAGCCAAAGGGCTAGATTTGATTGCAATCATTAGGCCCCCAGTTGAGTGACCCACTTGTTTACTCGTGGCATTTTGTGAGAATACCTTAAAACCCTCCAGAGTCGGACCTCTCAGGAGCCATGTTCCTTGGATGAGGATGAAACGAAAACTCTTTAGATACGTGCCCTAAACAGGGTTAGTGAATAGGTGACAATTACCCCTAGAGTTCCACGAAATCATACAAAGATCTTCACAAGACCTGGGAACATCAAAAGAGAACAACATTCCCCCCTGTGATTTAGAAAGGAACGAATCCAAGCCCAGTCTGCTTCTTCTCTATGATGAGGAACAGCAAGGGGTGCCCAAGAGATCTTGCACTTGACGTCATTCCCTCTATACACTGCAATCACCGCTCCCTGCTCCCTATTCCCCCTAGCTCCCTGCCCGAGACCTCTCAACTGACAGGTAGCGACAGTGATCCCAAAACGATTCAGGGTTTCCAGATCAATTCAAATTAAAGAATTCCCAATCTCTGAAACTGTTTCCGGCACCACCATATCAGTTCTCTCATCCAGACTCGGACTGGCCTATAGGGCAATAGGCCAATGTGGGCCAGTTTGATGAATTACTTCACTATGCGGCTGGTAGGTTTCACCAGTGTTGCTAAATAAGTATTATTTAAAATCACAATTTGCTTCACATTCTATCAAATAAATCCCCCCCCTTGGTTACTATTCAAACAGGGTCACAAAAGGAATGAATAGCCATTTGCAACTGTGGGCCACTTTTTCATTGGTTCCCAAGATAATTTTATAGCCCAGTCCGACCCTGCTCTCATCATTTACAAATGCAACCCTCTCTATATCCCAAGATTTAATCATTCTCAAACTCGGTATCTCAGAAAACAGGGCTAGAATATTTCTTCAATTGAGGGGAAATCATTCCCTACCTGGACCCTTCAACTCAAATGTCAACCTACAATCTCTTGACCCAGAGGTCATATTATCTGTCCCTTCTATATATTGATTTTTACCACTGTGTCCCCAGGAGCCATACTGACAGATTGACCTCTAACATTAGTCAACAAAGCCCCTGTAATATACTCAATGGTTTGGCCAATTGCTCCACCGCCGGAGCAGACCTCTCCACCTCATAATGTTGGACAAGGAATTGAGGGCATTGATTCACGGGCCTGACAGTTCCCGGGTCACTCATTCTAAATCTTTGGCTCTGGGACTGTGGCTTTTCATCTGCAGGGTTTATACCACCATTCTGTTCCAAGCGGGACTGGTTCCACTGCTGAATAGCAGTGTCAGAGTCATGCCTAGGGAACTTCTGAGCGGGGACCCATTTCATGATCCTCTCCATACTACACAAGGCACCAGCTCCAAATCCCTGATCTACCGATGAGGCCCATTCTGCCCCCACCTGCAAGGAGCTTACAGGCTTATTTACCTCTATTCCAGTCCCTGCATTTCTCAGGGACGCCTCAATAAAGGTTCCATGTCATTTCATCACGGGATGTTTTTTCGCAGGGTTTTATACCGCAGATTTTTTCCGAAAAAACCCATTGAATTTTTTATTTTTTATTTTTGGGGGGTTACCCCCCATACCCCCATCCCCTTTCATTTTTTTATATTCCCGTACACCCACATCCAATTTATATAATTTTTTTAACCCCCCCAAAAAATTCGATGAGTTTTTTAAAAAAAAATATGCGGTAAAAAACCCAGCGAAAAAAACATCCCGCGATGAAAGGACGTCGTACCCTCAATAAGGACCTTATGCTGCATATACTGACTTTGTAAGATAAGAGCCATTTCCGCCTGAAGTTTTTCCCCCATTCCCCATCATATTTATCATGGCCCCCATATCAGACCCTGTAGCCGGAGCAACGACCTTCGAGGTATCCGATTCCCTTAAACCTCTATCGTTCTCAAATACATCTTTGCCATTATCCTGAATATCCTTAGGAAGAGTCAAGTTCCTAAGGAACTTCCCAAATGAATAGCTATTTCCTTTCTTAATTGTCTGATGTTTAGTTTTCCTAAATCGCTTACCCCCTATCTTAGATACTTGTTCATGGGAGGGGCCAAAGCTATAGGCCCTTTATGAGTGGCGGTAATGTCAATGATCTCCATATTGGGGAAGAGGCTACTCAGCGTCTGATTATTAATCACTTCTTTTATTGGGGGGAACAACTTCATGGGTGACCCTAAAGGGGGCCCCCTTTCTAAGGCCCTGTTCTCACCTTGTGGGACATTCAGTAAGTCTGTGAGAGTCGGACTAGCAGAAGCCTCACAAATAGAAGATGCATTGCTGACTAAAACCGACTCCTTCCCTGGTGACGGAGTCTCTGCCCTAGAGCCCATACCCAACTCTCTCTTCCCAGGGGCGCATAGTACTCAGTTGCTTACATGGGATCTTGTCCCCAGTCAAAAGTGTAACACAGTCTAAAAGTTCCTGTAATGCTGATGAGTGCTCTGAGACTTTTTCAAAACATTTGTCATTTAATTTCACAAATTCCGTAAGGACTCCATTAAGGGCCACAATAGCTGAAGCGTTCTGGTCTCCACCCTGGGAGTTTCGAAGCACTGAAGAGTGGCCCCTGTGTGGGTGAGCAGGAGGTTCCATATAAGAGCTGTCACTCTCACTCTCCTCCAGTGCAAGTTCCTTGAAGGTTGGAGGAGCGTCAATTTAGCGATTACTGGCATGCCCAGAAATCTGACTGGTATCAATATCCCAAAACTCTGTGTCCGATATGGAATCATTCAAACAGCCATCTTACCCCCCCCCCCGACCCCCACATCGTGAGCAGAACCCTTAGCAACCGGCTCAAAGAATGCAGTGATTTTCAGAGACTTTGCTCTTGTTCACGTATACTAGTTTCTCACAACGCCTGATGGTTGATGGAATAATTTCCTCACATGGGGGATACCGGCAGGGGTAATGCCTTCTCGTGCTTTGGGGGGCCCCATCTTCAATTTCTTTTTTCTTTACTTCTTAGACCATATGAGTACATTCGAGCATAAACAGCCGTTCAATTCCCAACTTTATTCCACCAAACTGCTCAACTGCACACTTTAGCTCACCTCTGTGCACTTCTGCGTGGAGATGATGCTAAGTACTAGTGTAGACCCTTCCTGGCAGCACCGGGGCATAGGGTAGATAACAGACGAGAAGGACTCCTGGTAGTTTTTTAGGCATCGTACTCCACTCCACTCTAAATTCGGGACCTGCAATAAGCCGTTGAAGCAGCCAACGTGCCCTTCCACATGGGGAGTATCAGCACAGACCACCAACAGTATTGCTTTCCAAACTGCACACTTAGTTTGACTCACTATGCCACTCCAAATCCAGGTCCAAGCCCACCGTGGAATTCCAAGGACCACACTTGCAGGCACACTTCGACCTATACATGTAATGTGTATAAAAGGATTTATCCCACTGGGATCCCAGCAGGCGACGGCGTGCGCTCTGCCCGTAGCAGTTACTCCTTTCTTTATAAACAGTATGGGCCTCATTACGACCCAGGCGGTAAGTTACCGCCTGGGCCGTGACTTTACCACCATGGCGTAAACTATGTTTACGCCATGGTGGTTGGCGGACTTACCGCCCCATTCCAACCTTGGCGGGGCGGTAAGTCCCCAATCCCCATTTACCCTTCCCCATTCCCATTTTTGCCCCATAGGGCATAATGGGAGTCTGGAAGGCGTTAATTACGCCACCGTAAATTACGGTGGCGTAATTAACTCCATGGTCCCTTAGCGCCATGGATTTTAACACCTGCTAAAAGCAGGTGTTAAATCCGCCATGGCGCTAAGGGACCTCGTACTCAGGCGGTAAGGGTCGGCGCTGTTTACGCTGCCGTAAACCCCTTACCGCCTGGGTCGTAATGAGGCCCTATGTCATTTGAGGCTGAGCCATGTGGGGGAGTAAAAAGAGAGTAGAGCTGAGCAGAAGCGGGTCATGATCCGGTCTGTCATTCGCCTTGCTTAAAAATCAATCCCCCCCAACTCCAGCCAAGACACTGGAACCAGTCACCAGAGACGAGATTATGAAACCTCCAAAACCTCCAGACCCCTGGCTGCTCCGCAAAATGCAGAAAGCAGGGTGCGGGATGTACTCGCTGCACAGCACTTATCCGGAGCGGAGGTCACAACACCTCTCTCTTATGACTTCTAGGCCGTTCGCGGTTCCCAGTGACAAATCAAGATCCGCCGCCCACTGAGCGTCTGCTGCAGCGTACGTCTCTGCTTCTACGCTGCTGCATCACGAAAGCAGCGTTTGGAGGGTTGGGAGTGTTAGAGGAAAGGACGTCACGCTATCAAGCACCATTGCCTTACTGCCTCGCACAACATAAACACTAGCAGCCGCTTCCGACAGCCCCTCTAAGAATTGTGCATGTTGCGGGGAGGGAAGGCCGTTGATGGGCCTGTAGTTGTTGGCGATGGCTGGGTTGTAGCGTGGCCTTGTTGTAGATGAGCATGTCCATGGCTAGCTTGTGGGTGTCTAGAAACCTCCCATTCTTTGAAGGGCAAGTGCATATGCTATGGATGAATGAAGGAATCTGCACACTTTTGAAGTGGTTTAGTTGCTGAGATGTCTCTTGATGGTGGGTTGCCATGTAGCCTTCTGAAAATCCTTTGGCTATCAGTGTCAGAGACGGCAGGGGCTGGTTCGGTTTACTTGTATCCACTGGGTTTGTTTTGTGTATATTTTTGGGCGGACCTTAGATATGTATTTAAATGCTGTGACTGATTTTTGTGTTGTTTGAAATAGACAAGGTTAACAGATTGTCGCAGACTGTTGAAGATTCATTTCTATTGGGTCCGGCCACGTGGAGGCGGGAGCCTGGGAGATGCTTTTGAACAAATTGCCCAGTTGGTTGGTTGCCTGGGAGAGTTTGGCGATGAAGCGCTCTTTCTTCTGATGAGATGGACTTCTGGTATCCTCTCCAGAAAGTCTTGTATCACTTGAAATACTTATTGCATATGTTTTATCTAACAAGGCCCTCATTCTAATGAGGTTGGAGTATTTATAGGGTGACCAGATTTGTTTTTAAAACCCGGGACAGGTCAAAGAAACAGAAGTAGGACTAAAGTAAGGTAAATACAAATACAACTGTAGTCCTACTTCTATGTCACTGGCCTGTTGCGAGGAGCAGGGAGGGGGTTGCTCACTGGCACACTCCTCTCATTGGAGGAGAGCGCCTGGGAGGGGAAGGGGAGGAAATGGGGGCATGCAAACATTTCACGCCCCATTCACACAAGAAGAGTTGTGTCGGAACACGATTTCGGGATTTCGAAATTGGGTGTCGGCTAAAAAGCCGGGACTGTAACCACCCACCCTTGCAAACCTGGGACGGGGTTTATAAAATCAAAAAACTCCTGGGACACTGGGATGGAGGGTGATTTCCCCAGACTGTCCTGGGATAACCAGGACGTCTGGTCACCCTAAGTATTTAGCACATAATGCCCAAGTGATATCGAGGTGCGGTCCCCCTCTGTCAGATTCTCATGAATGTGTGTCATGGTGGGAATTGACGTGGTCCCTGAATTCCAGCACCTGTTGCCACTCCGTGCCAGCAGTTCCAGGATATCTTCGCCGCGAGCCCACTAACACCCACCAGGGTTCAGTAATGGCTACCGCCATGAAAAACATGGCCTCTGTCATTACAAAGGATCCATATAGACGGTACCTGCTTCTGGAAGCTAGCAGAGTCTGTAGGCACCAAGTCTCTCTAAGGGCACCAGAAATCACACCGAAAGGCCTGGGCACTTACTGCATGGTGCGGAAAACCCCACAGAGGAATTCTGGGTCTGAGTTCCCATATCATGCAAGAACTTCATAGAGAATGAGACAGCCATGCAAAAAGGCACGTCCACCTTTATGCGGATGACTTGTAGTTCTTAACCTGGAGCTTTGACCTTGAGGCTACAATCCTGACCGTGCGATAACAAGACCAGGCTTTCACACTCTTTGTGATCCTGGGCAAATCACCTTTTCTCCTTGTGACTGTGTTCCCCCACTTTCTCCATTCTGCAGCAATTATCGAAAAGATGTATGCCAGCCTGGCCCAGTGACCTGCCGTAGTATCGACAAGATGTATGCCAGCCTTGCCTTGTGTAAGGCCCAGTGACCTGCCGTAGTATCGACAAGATGTATTCCAGCCTTGCCTTGCGCAAGGCCCAGTGACCTGCCGTAGTATCCACAAGATGTATTCCAGCCTTGCCTTGCGCAAGGCCCAGTGACCTGCCGTAGTATCGACAAGATGTATTCCAGCCTTGCCTTGTGTAAGGCCCAGTGACCTGCCGTAGTATCCACAAGATGTATTCCAGCCTTGCCTTGCGCAAGGCCCAGTGACCTGCCGTAGTATCGACAAGATGTATTCCAGCCTTGCCTTGTGTAAGGCCCAGTGACCTGCCGTAGTATCCACAAGATGTATGCCAGCCTTGCCTTGCGCAAGGCCCAGTGACCTGCCGTAGAGTTGCCTTTCTCTACCTGTTTCAATGCACAGCTGCACCAGGGACTTCATTTAATCCTATTCATGGCTCCCGAAAATTAGTGAAATCATCAAGAAATGGTTGCTTTGCTCAAAACAACATCTAGGGAAAACTGAATTATGAAACTTTAATATGCCAGCAGTGAAATGAAAAATGAGGGGTTCTGATATCTTCTTACTCTTTCAAATGTGTTTATTAATTCATGTTTTAAATCATAAGTCCCTTTCTGCCAGCACCAGGCACAGCAATAAGCAAGTTTTAAAATATTAATGAATAAACAATATTTCTCTGCTGAAATATAGCATGCTTCTTTGAACAATGTACCACCAGTCATAAATCAGAAACAGCAGAAAATTGCATTTCATATTTAATACAACTTGAACTCTGCCTTTTTTGTAAATGATATCTTTTTTTTGTTTAATTGGCGTCAGTTCGGATTTAGCAGATTGCTAATAAAAGTCTGCATTTCCATATTTAATGATGCATGCATTTTTATGCTGAATTCTGCTAGGAAAATATCTCATCTTATTAACCTAAAACAGAGGACTAATAGGTGATGTCTTTTAAAGAGAAACAGTCCCTTTGCATTTTTCTGATGGCTAAATTGGATTCCAAAATAATATGCGCAGGGAAGTAGACAGCCGCACATTTTTCTGCCTGCTCGCCATGTCTGAAATTACGTCTTAGGTGGCCAAATGCCACCACTTAAATGTTCTTTTTTTAAAACATTGCTCCAGTGGTCGCAGTGAGCGGGAGCGGTTGGGAGCGGTGCTTCCCTTACTTTTTAAAATTACGTTTTACAGCTCCTATAATTTTATTTTAAAAAGAAACCGTTCCGGAACGGTTTCGTTTTAAAATAACAGTGTAGGAAGAAGTTGAAACTTGCACTTTCAGTGCCCTGCACTGAACATTCCCTTAAACAGCAGGCACATGTGTTTGGGGGTTTGTATTGTGTGTGGGAGGGGGCAGGGCAATGGGGTTTGTGAGGAGCTGGGCAGGCAAGCAGGGATCATAGTTACACTAGTTCTTTTCTTATACTTTGACCACTGTTGCTATCACTTAAGCAACAAGGCACAGGCGAGTATTGAATACTAGCATACCAAGAGCTCGTCTTTTCGCTTTTGCATAATGCAAGTGTCACTCGACTACGCCTTCCTTTACTTTGGTTTCACTTTGTATTGGTGCCTGACTCGTGCCTAGACTAAGCTGTGCTCCATTGATGAGCTCTGATGACAGGACATCTCTGCCTTGTGTTTTCGGCATTGCAGTTGGAGTTTCCCTAATCTAACAGCTCAAGGCATTATCAGGACACGTACACTTGACTGTCCACAGGCAGAGTGTCAACAGTTGGTGTGTGGCACTTCACATGGACTGGTCTGCACCTGAAGCGCACTGAGAGGTCCTGCCTCAGTTTTGCACAATCCATATGTCACGCTAATGTTTTAAGCAGCTTGATTTATTGGTATATTGATAGTTTATTTTGGCTTGCTTAATCCCATCCCTGTGTCATAATATTGCAAATAACACAATAGTTGGCACGTTTACTACAGTGCATATATCATGCATGGTTTAGCTCACGTGCCGTGGTCTAATGACACTTCCACTGGCTATGAAGGATTGGTCTTGGCTTGGCTGTTAGCATGCATGCTACATCTCGCTGTCAGAGGCTCCATAGCTCTACCACTGGCTATCAAGGATGGATCTAGTTCTGGCTGTTAGCCTGCATGTTTTCTAGCTCACTCTCAGTGTTCTCATAGTGCTACCACTTCCTATGAAGTATTGATCTGCACTGGCTGTTAGCATGCATGTTATATTTCACTCTCAGTCATCTCATAGCTCTATCACTGGCTATGATGGATTGATTGAGCGCTGGCTGTTGCATGCATGTTATATTTCACTCTCAGTTGTATCATAGTGCTGCCACTGGCTATGAAGGATTGATCTTGGTCTGGCTGTTAGAATGCATGCTATATCTCACTGTCAGAGGCTCCATGGATCTACCATTGACTTAAAAGGATTCATCTAGTTCTGGCTGTTAGCCTGCGCGTTTTCTAGCTCACTCTCAGTGTTCTAATATTGCTACCACTGGCTATGAAGGATGGATCTAGTTTTGGCTGTTAGCAGGCCTATTATATGTCATTCTCAGTGGCTCCATAGCACTACCACTGGCTATGAAGAATTGATCAGGGTCTGGCCGTTTGTATGCATGTTATACAGCTCACTCTCCGTGGTCTAATAGCGCTACCACTTGCTATAATGAATTGATCTAGCGCTGGCTGTTAGCATGCATGTCATATTTCACTCTCAGTCATCTCATAGCACTATCTCTGACTGTGATGGATTGATTGAGCACTGGCTATTAGCATGCATCTTATATTTCACTCTCAGCCGTATCATGGTCCTGCCACTGGCTATGAAGTATTGATCCTGGTCTGGCTGTTAGCATGCATGCTATATCTCAGTGTCAGAGGCTCCATATCTGTACCACTAACTATGAAGGATTCATCTAGGTCTGACTGTTAGCCTGCACGTTATCTAGCTCACTCTCAGTGTTCTAATGGAGCTCTACCATTGGCTATGAAGGACGGATCTCGTTCTGGCTGTTAACACGCATTTTACATCTCACAATCAGTGGCCTCATAGTACTGCCACTAGATATGAAGGATTCATCTAGGTCTGTCTGTTAGCATGTGTATTATATCTAACTCTCAATGGTCTAATATTGCTATCACTGGCTATGAAGGATTGATCTAGATCTGGCTATTAGCATGCATATTATATCTCAAACTCAGTGGCTCCATAGCAATACCACTGGCTATGAAGAATTGATCAGGGTCTGGCTGTTAGCATGCATGTTATGTAGCTCACTCTCAGTGGTCTAATAGTGCTACCACTTGCTATGATGGATTGATCTAGTGCAGGCTGTTAGCATGCATGTTATATTTCACTCTCAGTCATCTCATAGCACTATCACTGGCTATGATAGATTGAGTGAGTGCTGGCTGCTAGCATGCATGTTATATTTCACTCTCAGTCGTATAATAGCGCTATCACTGGTTATGATAGATTGAGTGAGTGCTGGCTGTTAGCATGCATGTTATATTTCACTCTCAGGCGTATAATAGCGCTATCACTGGCTATGACAGATTGATTGAGTGCTGGCTGTTAGCATGCATGTTATATGTCACTCTCAGTCGTATCATAGTGCTGCCACTGGCTATGAAGGATTGATCTAAGTCTGGTTGTTACCGTGCATGCTATACCTTTTAGTGGTCTCATAGTGTTGGTACTGGCTATGAAGGATTGATCTAGGTCTCGTTGTGGGTGTTCTCTAGTTATGGCATGAAGCCCACTCCGGGGAGCCATTTGAAGTGGTGTTCCGGATGCTGGAGCAACCAGAACAGGCAATCCGTGAGTAAAAGGCTTCCTATGTGTTTGAGCTTCGTGATTGGGGCTGGAAATGTAATGTGTACTGATGCTCATGTAATGCCTTAGGGGTGGCGCAAGCAGCGTTGAAAGAAATTTGGGGTAGAAAAATTACCCCAGTCTTCATTTCACCTTCCCCTGCTTTGGGTCTGCGCATGGTCAGGCAGGATGCATGGCACTGCTCTTCCTGGGGGAGCAAAAACGTTTGACCACCCCTGATAGATACGTGATAGATATCTTGTTCTGCTAATATTTCGCATGCACAACACATTGCTTACATGCAAATGTGTTTTTACATTTTTTTTTCTTTTTCTACCTTCCAAGTTTTGAGAATGGCTGCCATATGCACACAAACACTTACAGACAAGTGTGCTGGTTTCGGGCTCCACATCTTCACCGAGCTACCGGTTACCACAGCACAGCTCCTGAATGCAAAACCACTCTGTGGACCAGGGGATGAACACTTTAATCACCATTATCTTCTGCTGGCCAGACACCATTAGCCCCATGTCCCTCTTCCTCGTCCCAGTGCTTTTGTAATGAGCCATCCTCCTTCCCAAAGAGATTCACCAAAATCCATTTCATAATTTCCCTTCAACCCTTCCATCCTATAAAGGTGGTTCCTTACCTCACACCTCCCAGTTGTTTTTTTTATACTTGGAGCAGAGGCTTGTAAGAATGGCCTGCTGGTCTAGTCGTCCAATTAATCCAGGGTGGTGTTGGGGAGAAGGTGGACCCCCACCAGGGCAGTGGGGGGCCAGCAGCCATACCCTCACCGTCTATGGGAGACCCCAACACCTCCCATATGGCCCCCAGAAATGCAACAGAGACCCCAGCAGGCAGCCAAATGTTTCAAACTGCGTTTATTCCTGGGCAGCAAAAAAGAAAAAAAACACGCAGAGCATCGTGCACATCGAGAGTTCTGGCGTCATCTCCCCCGGGGCTGGCTTGCAAGCCAGCTTTGTAATCACACTGCAGGCTGACCTCACAGAATTGGATCAGCTCCCAGAAACCCATCTCCTCCTGCTATTGGCTGCTAAGTGATAGGTTACCTATGTAGCCCTTATAGAGAGCCTGACAATTGGATGTTAGCCTTTTGCGTCAGTGGGTTGGTTTAGCTGTGCCAGCCCCCCATTACCTAATTCTAACTTGTTGCATTATGACTTTGTTCCCATAACTTTTTAGCTGAAGCAAACATTTCGCACCTGAGCTCTGAGCGCTCATTGGCTGGGCTGAGCCATTCTTGTTACAATTATGTTTCAAATGTTGTGCGAGTCTTTGCGAAAATGTGTTTCTTTCCCAGAAAGAAAAGAAAAAAACACACTGGGTTGCCGTGGCTTACTAGCATTTGTGGAGAATTAAAAATGTTTGTCTGCAGAAAGCAATATTATCTTGAATGCGCGACCTTGGCTGCTCGTGGGTTTTGCGAGGAGCATTGCTGAAGGCTTCTGCAGCCAGTATTCAGTGAGAGAAATGAACTTGGCTGTAATTTTCCTGAAACATGGCTTTACACTGTGCAATTAGACCATGTTAATTCATATAGGCATTTGCAAGCCTTTAAACAGGGATTTTTGTGTTTGTAGATTCTGATATTGCAGCATTGATTCTAATGTAGCATGGAAGTTGCACTGTTGGTGAAGTGGGTGTGTTTCAGCATATTTGTCACCCATGGGTGCACTGGGGCCTGGTTCAAATGATAAGTGCGCTCCTTGTTCTTCCTGCTGTTCTTCTGTATATGCGCCTGGGGTGAGGGGGCATGGGTTTGATCTCGATTTTCCCTCTTCAGTCCCCCCTCTGGTCGACTTTGTCGACCACACCACCAAGCAACATTCACCTCCTTCCGGTCTGCATATCTTTGTCAATTCCTTGAAGTGTCCATAATTTTTTGCATTGTTGTTGATGAACAGTACATATGGGAGTGTTCTCCTTCTGTGTTCCACCACACTCACTTCCCTTCGTACTTCCTCTGATCACAGGGAGTGGCCACCTTTATTACTGCTGGAACCATGTCGCACACCGCTATCTTCTCCCTTAGTCCAGCTCTTCCTTTCACCATGTCTCTTATTTGCATTCCTATGTCTTCTTCTGTTGTTCTCTTACATCTTGCAATGTATCTCTATCTTGCACAATGATGCTGTGCTCGGTACTAGTCCTTCCGTTATCACCTTCAATCCACCAGGCAGTCATGATGTCATCCATTACCATGCAAGCACTAGCTAGTTCTTTGCTTTCTCTTTTCAGATGCATTTTTTGCTGATCATTCTTTAGTATGCTGGTACTTCACCCAATCATTCTTCTGTCTCGCTCGAGTAGTAATTCCCCCCTCTTTTTACTCCTCTGTCTGTTTCTCTTCTTCCGTTGTTTTCCATCTTGGTGAATGTGTCATTCTTCACATCTTCCTTGGTCATCACCAACAAGGGCATGCTGATGCGCACCAATGAACAGTCTCCTCCCCAATTCAGTGGTAGTTTCTCTTGATCTTTAGATGCATGTGCTCAATAGTAGTCCATAAGCAGTGATGTTCCTGCTCTCATCTCGCAACTTCTCTCAACCTTCTTGCATCCAGCATGATTGTCCACTTCTTGTCACTGTTGTGCTGGTAACATAAGGCTGGTACCTTAACAGTATACTTCCTTCTTCATTCTCCACCCAAGTGACTATCTTCGCTCTTTTGTCTCACTCCGTTAGGCACTTATCATATTTTTGTCTCTTTTATTTTATTTTTTCTTCTCTCTTTTTGTTTTTCTTTCTTCTTTTATTATTTATTTATTTTTTTAATTATTTTTTTTTTCTCTTGCAGCTTGCTCACTTGTGCATTTGCTCGTTGTTTCTTCTCTCTCTGGTCACTTTCCACATACAGTTGTTCTCCAATTAGCTGCTTTATGTAATCATCTTCCATAGGGGATTACCCCCCTTTTTTTATCAATCTCAATGTTGCTGTCTTCCCTTGCAATCTTCTTCACACCTTGGGATACACGGGTGTCGTGCTCTGCTGTAGTAATTTCTGTTGTAATCAATTCTCTCACGGCATATGTTAAAGAGCAGTCAGGACAGCTCTCTCCAGTGGTGTCCCTACCAATTTTGTACATGTGTGCATGTTGTTGGTCACTTCTGCTATGTGTGTTATGTGTATGTTTTACTCCCTTTGTGTCTGCCCTTACCTCTCCTTACTTTAGCAGCAGCTTTTCCTCACCCACTGACGCCGTAACTCTTCCTGCTTAGATTAGGGAATGTTAGCAGGGGATACAGCGGTAATGCTCACTATTACATATCATTTTCAAATTACCACCCCCATTATTTCGTTCATCATTAATAGTCCCATCGTGAAGTCCTTATTTGCGTGCCCATAACCACTTACGCTGCTGGGTCCTTGCAGCTGATGAGATGATAAAGTTGCCCGCCTGAAAATCGCAAGAAAGGCGTTAATACGTTAGTACCTGTTAGTAACCTTAAGCTCCGCGAACTAAACAATAACTAAGGGCAAAAATGAAACCTCCCCCTGGACATTTCGTGTTTTCAAAATTTCTGAATATGGGTAGGGAAAATCTTGGGCTGTTTATTCAATGGAAGCAAGGAAATATACTTCAGGGTAACGTGCTCTAAGGGGTCTGAGGTTCTTGATAGGGTGGGCAATTGAGTGGGGAATGCTTCACGATGGTTTAATTAGTAGTCCTAAGTGTTACTAATGGAAGATAACATTAAGGAAATTTCCTACACATTTCTAACAGCATACATACGCAACAACCTGCATGTGCAGGGAAAAGAGAAGGAACAAAACAGTGTTACAGCTGTAGGTGCACAAAATGTAATATGAAACTCAATTAAACTTTGGACATGCGTGTGTCGGTCCCTATTCTAGTTGCTAGTGTGCGTTGGACCATAGGATGGCCATGTTTCCCTAACTCGGGAGTGTTCGTGCTATTTTGCAGTTCATGAAAATCTCTTACGTTGGCCCTGTTGATCGTTGCTCCCTCGTTGCCAAGGTGGCCACCGCTTTGTAGGGCTTGATGCCTCACACATCTAACAAAGTCTGTCAGGAGGGGAAAATGTCCCACTGTAGTCCATAGCCATTGGGTGTTGGTTGTCCGTTGTCTTCAGGCCTGCCCTGGGTCCTTTATATCTGGCGAGAAATTAAATGGAAGCGCTTGAGACCTGAGCATTTACAAATTCTTCAATTTCTTGACCTAACCTCTCTGCACTACTCTTGCACTATTCAGTGTCCTAGTGGCAGGAGCCAATGGTACATTTATGCACCATCCTGTCACCACCTGGTGGCGTTCAGTGACGGTCTGACCGTAACTTGTTGCGCTATTCGAAATGTACCCAGAAAATGGGTAGGCACTTCATTTATGTGAAGATACTCATTACACACTTGGATCATATATACGCAATTTAGGTGCTAGTGTACAAATGGGCCTTTGGATCTTTATATTTACTGTGCTTTTGTTGTAAGCTATTTATAGTGGGTGCCTTTGTCCCGTGGGGCATCAGGCACTGACAAGCTAAACAGGGAAACATCAGGGTGGCAAATTTGTCATATAGGGTGGCTGTGTTTCTAAATTAAGTGGATCATGTTACTTAGTTAAGATAATCGCAGGGTTTTTAAATCTTTTTTTCTATGGCTCCTCTCTCAACTTCTCAGGGCGTGTCTCACAGTGAACTGCAGGCACTTTAAGCTGGTACTAATGAAATTCGCTACCAATTATTCGCTACCTCTCCCTCCCCCCTCTTTGTATTTATTTATTTATTTATTTATTTATTTATTTATTTATTTCCTCTTTTCTTTCAAACCCAACCCTCACAATTTACTCCCATTCTCTCTATCCCACCCCATGTCCACTTTTTAAACCCTACCTACTCTGTTAATTAGTCACTTAGTCTAGTATTTCATTACTCCACTACTGTAATTACTGTTACATTTAAACAATATATTTCTCCCCCCAATATCTGCTCTCAAATTTTAATACAACCATTATTCTCCAGTTCGTGCAGCAATAACCTGTTTCCCTATGTGTGTTGGCTAATGCATTTGTGACAGTGCTGTGTTCAAAAGCGCTAGTGGCATTACTACTTGCACTGTGTTATTTAGTCGCCAAATTGAGTCTGTTGGGAACATTGATCATCCACCCTTTACCTCTATTTCTCTCCTCCCGTGTTGAACTGTCAATGAAATGTACGCCCCCCCCTCAAGTGCACCTTCCTCCACCTTGTGTGTCTCATTTAATTGTTCTGTGTTATTCGTGTATTCATGAGCCCAGTCTCCTCGCTGAAAGATGTGTGCTCAAAATGTGGCTAAATGTACTCTCTTGTGATGCGCTATCATTATGCACCCCCCTCTGTACCGTGCACCCCCATTATGCTTAAACAATCTTCCTTACTTTCAACATGCGTATGCCTGGTGTTTAACAAGTTATGGATTTCTCTGTTAATAAGGTGGTCATATCCACATCGCTCATGATGTCACAAATGTCTCTTCCCTAATGCATGGCCTAGTCGCCCCACTGTCACCCAGAAAAGAAAATGTTTTGATACCTATCACCACCCCTATGCAATTGTCCTCTGCATTATTGAGTGTGCGTGAGTGTGTGTGTCGGCGTGCGTCTCGCCCGCTCTGTCGGGGAGGTGGAGCATGAGTGTGTGTGGCAGAGTAAGTCAAATCAAGTTTGTCTTGGGCTGTCCTATTAGGTGTATAATGTCAATCTATGTCCTTTAAAAGGTTTGTTCCCCATCAGGAAGACCCTTCCCAGTCATGTAACCGGTACCGTTGCTATTGTGTCAGTGTTCTGTATGGGTGCTTACTGCTGTGCAGTGCCCCAGGGTTGTTATTCTTGTCAGTACTGGGGTAGTGGTGCTGTCATTTGTTGTGTCTGTACATGTAGTGGTGACAGTGCCTGCGTTGGTGCTTGTGGTGTCTGCTGAAATGATCCCGTCCTGCCCCATGTATCCTCCCCACATGGGTGGTGCATATTGTGGTGGTTGTTGACACTGCTATTATGCTTGTGTGTGTGTGTTGAGGCTGTTTTTAACTGCCCCTCCCATTGCATACTTTAACAATTTATTTTGTGCCTGCTTGTCCTCATCTGCCTTTCTCTGCCTCCGCTGTTCTCTTGCCACAATCTACAATGCACACAGTTAATGTCTAGCGCGCTATCCTTCCTTCCTCCCTTCCATAACCCCATTCATGCTGCACCACCCCTTACTGATCCTCTATCATGTTTGGCTGTGCTGTCTCGTTCAGTCCTTCTCTCCTCCTCCAATCCTTTTCTTCCCTTTCCAGTTCCCCCTCTCTGTTGCTATTGTTACTCCTTGCACCTCCCTCGTTATCTTCCCTTTAAATTTAATTCCTCTGTACCTGTGCCTTCAAATCTGCTTCCATGCACTGCAGCCCTCCCTTGCTCGCTCCTGTGCTGCTAGTGGGTTGTTCTGCACCTTCCTGTTTGTTCTCTTTAGTGTATTGTGATTGTGTGTGTGTGTGGTGTTTAAATGTCCTTCTGCTGTTTTCAGTTCTCTCATGCAATTCATTCCTTTCTTACCATCTGTGTCATCAAATATTACACTCCCGGAGATGCAGAAGGGTGAGTCCCCTCTTCCCTCTGCTCGTGCTGGTTCAGCGTCTGCTGACACCTCGCCACTTCCCTTCCCTTCGTGCACACCGTTCAGCTGTAGCCTGGTGCTTTTTCCCCAGCTTCTTTCCTGTGTAAGTGCTATGCATGTGTGTCATTAGCGATTGCTGCACGCTTCTGGAGAAGCTGCCTATGGGCAGCCATAGTCTCATTTATTTACCTTCAGTACTTTTGAATCTTTGCACACTATGTTTTGCTGACTTATTTCGGCATGGAAGCTGTGTGCTACACAACAGGTGAAGGGGAGTCATTTCTGTATTGTGTGATACATTTTACCTCTATTCAATTTGAACATTTCGATAGTCCGCTGTTCAGGGAGCAAAAGTTAGAAGATAATTGAACATTTTTCAACTTCTGTGAGCCTTCTTGGCTCCGCACCTTAGCCAGTGCACTCCACGTGCAGCCCATCTTCACCAAACCATTGCCTTCTCCGGCACACCCCCACAATCTTGCGCATGTGTCTTCCACACACCGCCTCTGGGTCACCTATTCTCCAAATCCAAAACCACACCACTATCTCCTCACCATCAAAACTCTGTGTCCTATGCATCAATCTGAAGGTGACGTCACCAAACTAAAAACACAGTGCAAATGAACAGACAAATGTGCATACACAGAACAATAACCCATTTCTCCCAACCCCACAAAAATCCCAAAATAAAACCCCACAATCCCCACAGCTGTCTTCCTGTCTCAACTGGAACAAGGTAAACCACAATAAAAACTCTTATAACTGGACTGCGCACGCTGCGTCGCCTCACGTGTGACACGCCCCTCACCAGGGGAGCTTAACCAGTCAATTATCTTCCGCACTCGGGAACAATCTAGCTACCTCCTGCAGGGAAGCATCATCCACTCACTGAACTAAAATGCTCAATTAGCAGGGAACCTCATCTACTCATTGATCTACAACGTCAATTCATAGGAAATCCACACCCCCATACATGCAATCGCCATCCGAACCAACCAGCGCGGCACTCCGTTCTATATGTAGGGAGTCACTACCCCACCCAATATCCTCATAAACACAAGAAGGGACAACTGCCACCGCTCCAGTCCCAACAATTCACGTGCCGATCACGACTAATGCGCCGAATTTTGCGACAATGTACAATCACCCACCACCCAATTTACAATGCCTCCCCCAGTTTCTACCCAAACAAAAGAACTTAACATTTCTGCAACATACTGATCAACAATGCATCATAATACTTTAAACATTTCCCCCCCTCAAAGCCCATGTTGCTGGTTGACTTACATTTCCTATGCTGCACTGGCACTTGCTCTGCTGCTGGACACCCCCTCAAGGCGCTTCACCGGATCCCTTCTCCTGCAGGGCTCTCACCTGCCCTCAAGCGGGGTATTTCCAAGTGGCCCCCGATGCCTTTAGCCGGTTACGCATTTTCCGGTGGTCTTCAGGTGCAGGCGAGAATCCCACAGCTTCCTTGAGTCGGCGGCAGGGAGTGCAGTTCAACGCAGGGCTTGCGCAGGCAGTGCTCATTCACCCATGTTACAATGAGCAATGAGCCTCACAGAGGGCACCAACTTATTGGGGAGAAGCTGGACCCCCACCAGGGCAGTGGGGGCCAGCAGCCATACCCTCACCATCTATGGGAGACCCCAACACCTCCCATATGGCCCCCAGAAATGCAACAGAGACCCCAGCAGGCAGCCACATGTTCCAAACTGCGTTTATTCCTGGGCAGCAAAAAAGAAAAAAAACACGCAGAGCATCGTGCACATCGAGAGTTCTGGCGCCGTCTCCCCCGGGGCTGGCTTGCAAGCCAGCTTTGTAATCACACTGCAGGCTGACCTCACAGAATTGGATCAGCTCCCAGAAACCTATCTCCTCCTGCTATTGGCTGCTAAGTGATAGGTTACCTATGTAGCCCTTATAGAGAGCCTGACAATTGGATGTTAGCCTTTTGCGTCAGTGGGTTGGTTTAGCTGTGCCAGCCCCCCATTACCTAATTCTAACTTGTTGCATTATGACTTTGTTCCCATAACTTTTTAGCTGAAGCAAACATTTCGCACCTGAGTTCTGAGCGCTCATTGGCTGGGCTGAGCCATTCTTGTTACAATTATGTTTCAAATGTTGTGCGAGTCTTTACGAAAATGTCTTTCTTTCCCAGAAAGAAAAGAAAAAAACACACTGGGTTGCCGTGGCTTACTCGTATTTGTGGAGAATTCAAAATGTTTGTCTGCAGAAAGCAATCTTATCTTGAATGCGCGACCTTGGCTGCTCGTGGGTTTTGCGAGGAGCATTGCTGAAGGCTTCTGGAGCCAGTGTTCAGTGAGAGAAATGAACTTGGCTGTAATTTTCCTGAAACATGGCTTTACACTGTGCAATTAGACCATGTTAATTCATATAGGCATTTGCAAGCCTTTAAACAGGGATTTTTGTGTTTGTAGATTCTGATATTGCAGCATTGATTCTAATGTAGCATGGAAGTTGCACTGTTGGTGAAGTGGGTGTGTTTCAGCATATTTGTCACCCATGGGTGCGCTGGGGCCTGGTTCAAATGATAAGTGCGCTCCTTGTTCTTCCTGCTGTTCTTCTGTATATGCGCCTGGGGTGAGGGGACATGGGTTTGATCTCGATTTTCCCTCTTCAATGGCAAGAAGATTTGGCAGATCAGTGGGATGCTGTGCTTAGGAGGTCTGCTCCAGGCCTCGCGGGTTGGGGTAGTGTTGTGGGGCCAAGCACCCCCCTCCCCTCCAGGGGATGTTAGGACAACCCAGAGCGCAAGTCACGCCCCTTCAACCCATGATCATTTTGGGTGGGGGAGCTTCAGGGGCAGTAGGTCTACTCAGGGTTCTGACACAGTTGGTTCTCCAATGCCCATGCTTCCTGGCCTGAGGCCAGCCTCTCCATCCCCATCCTCTGTGATGGAGTTGCCTGGGCTGCCATGCCCACGTGACCAGCCTGTCCACCCAGCCAGCATGCGTCAGGGCAGTCTCTGGTACCATAGACCACCAAGAGCACAAAGGTCAATCGAGCCGGTGGAACAGTTGACCCGTTGCCACCCTCATGTTTTTCCAGCCTTCTCATAGTGCTTGCGGTTCCATGTGAGTGGCTCTACGCTGTTGCTATTGGTGCATCTAAGAGGAAATCAGCCCTTATGCTTCCTTCTAGCTCCTCGCACCTCCGAGTTCCACCATGAAAATCAAAAGTGATCCAGTAGCTCAGAGGTTGGAGCATGGGTTTACCAATGGCAAAGTTGCAGGCTTAAATCAGCTTAATAATGGGCCTCATTATGAGTTGAGCAGTGCGGAAAAAATGCATTACCACACTACCCAAGTATGAGTTTGGTGTTAATTTGGAGGATTCACCTCCAGCTATGAGCTGTATGTAAATCTGCCACCTTTCTGCTGAATTTCAGCAGAATTACTGCCGGCGGAATTACCGCTGCAGTTATTCCACCGAAATCCCCCATGTAGTCCTATGGGCTCCAATTAAATGGCGACTAACACCGCCACCACCATTTGTAATACGCCCGTCCAAGTGGCGGTAATGATAATTCCATTTGGTGGTATCTCGGTGTAATGAGGACCATAGGCTTGGAAATACACAACCTGGAAGGTTGAGAAGCGTGTTGGATGGGCAACACAGCTAAAATCCCTCATAAGAGAGACTCTTAAGGCCTGACAAGCCTCTGGGGAAGGGGTAGAGCAATTACCCATGTAGCAGCCTGCATGAAATTTACAGAGCATATCCCAGTATTGACTGACGACCCTCCAGGTCAGCAGTTTGAAGAAGAACCCAATGCCTTCCAATGATCCCTGCCATTAAAAAAAGCTCCTCGAGGAAGGGGAGATAAAGAAAATATTTCTGTTCCTTACTTAGTGAGCTATCACCGCCCTGTGGAGACGGAGGAGAAGCTGCCAGTTTACGTACGGGTTGACTCCCTGCTCCCAACCTCATGGGTAGACACTCAATGGTCACAGAGGAAGCAGCACTAAGAGACCCAACAGGCATGGTAGGTGCAGCACTGAATAAAATCTCATCAGTGCACACCTGGCCATGAGAGCTTGCACCTGCGCTTCCGACAAATCCAAATCCCTTCTTGAAGAGTCCAGCATTGGTAATAATTTATGGAGGCAGGGAAATACTGCTTGGGGTCAATTGAAGCAAGGCACCTACAAGCAGACTTCTTGCCAGACCTTGCATTTAATGGGTCAAGCAGCAGCTATCACAATGTGGGGCTCTATCGCGGCCGAAGACAGGGGCATGAATATAATTGGATAACAGACAGTGCTCACCAGTCAGTGGCTTTGCACCTGCACTTTCTAAGGGCTAAACATTTGGTGATGATCTGGAGGACAAGGTGGATAAAGTCCACAGGTAAGACAAGCATGAGGTGAGGCTCAGATGTAAGACCCGCTCGCATCCCCAGAAGTCGCATCTCCAGAGGTCATGCCCAGACCACAATATTACTCCACGATTTGGCAAAGTAAGACTTATACCGCCACATCTGAAAATCAAGTCAATCGCAGCCTCCTCCAACCTCAGCAACCCTGACTGGTATTGCCCCCTTCAGGAGGGGAGTGTGGCTCACTTCCACCTCCAGTGGGTAATGGGTGTCTCGGGCCTCTGGCCTCTGAGATGGCTACCAGTTACAGTTCTCACAAAACCGTCAGTGATGGCCCGTCAAATCACTCCTATCCCTCGGCATTCAGCAAATGTTCAGCTCTACAGGGGGTACTGAAAATCCTTCACTTGAATGGTACCATTCAGGTTGTGCCACCAATGGGGAAAGGGAATGAGTGCTACCCAGTGGAAACAATCATCCCCCTGGTATCCAAGGGGTTTGGCTTGCGTCCCTGGACATAATGAAGGCTTATCTCCAAATACTGATACATCTGACACCCCATCGACTCCTACGTTATGCTGTGGGTCTGTAACGTTTCCAGTCTGTGCCCTTTCCTTTGGCCTGAGGTCAACCCCTTGGATGTTGACCAAGACGAGGGCCCTTCTGGTGGGTCTGTTGCATAAGGCTTCATCGATACTTGAATGACTTGTTAATCCAAAAGTAATCCCAGCACCCAGGTAGACACATCAGTTCCTCGCTCTTTCAGTTTTCTCCAGTCACATTGACTGCTGTTGAATCTGCAGTAATCCCATCTTGTTCTGACACATAGGATGCAGGGGATGTCTGAAGACCAACAAAGTCATGGTCCACCTACTGACCAATGGATAGACCCAACTGGGATCAGTGGTGCTCATCTGTGTCAGCTTGCCAACGCATCAGCCTGGACATACCTGAGGGTCCTGGGTCTCATGCAGCCACCGTTTATTTCACACTTTGGACTCGATTTTACCTTTGTCCATGGCTGTCTCATCTTCACAGCAGGTGGTGCCCTTTCCTCTCTGGATTTTGAGGCCCGAATCCTGATGTGGACTACCTCAGATCTATGCTCCATTGGTGGTTAAGTCTTAAGGAGCCTGATGATAGACTTCCCACTAGATCCCCTCTTTTAGTAATCCAGACCATGAATGCCAGTGGAAAGGGATGGGGGCCATCATGGGAACCAAGTCATGCCTGGACCACGGCTTCCGGACAGAAAAAACATGTCCTGTGATTGTTGAGAGCTGGAGGCCATCTTCGAGGCTTGGTTTGCTTCTAATAGGATCTCCAAGGCCGAGCAGTGCTTATCCATACAGGCAACTCTTCAGCCCTTGTTTATAGGAACAGACAGGAGAGCGAAAGATCGAGGCACCCTCTGGATGGGCTTCAGAGGGAGAAGAGGGGTGCAGTTTTCTGTCTGTCTGAGCAATGCATATGAGCCATGTGGGCAACAGATGCAGTCTTTTTTGTCTTCCCTAGAATGGAATCTGTTTCCCCTAACCTTCGTTCTAGTGAGCTGAATCTAGGGCCATCCCTTGACAGGTATGATCACTACACTAGGAAGCATGCCCTCTTACCACGTTTTAGTTCTCGGCCCAAAATTGAAGGGCTCATAGGAGAGAATGCCCTGTTCCTCCTTTTTGCAGAGGGATTGTTTTTATTCCATTTTCCCCTTTACCTCTGATTCCCTGTATAATCCTGAGGATCTATTACAGCAGATACAAGGTGATCTTGATCACTCCTTGCCGGTCGAGGAGAACATGTGTCTCCCATCTGAAGATACTGTTTGTGGTACCTCTGACGTCCTTCCACTACGAACTTCAGGTCGGCTCCCGTCCAGGCTCTCAGCTGAACAACAGCTGGCTATTGGGTGGCCTGGCTCTTGAGAGGGGAGGAACTAGGACACAAGAGTTGGATGGAGTACCCTTATCCTTACAAGCATAGCATGAACTTTCGACTCTTCGCTCTTACAAGCGCTACTGGAGGTCTTTTGTGCCTTGGTGCAGAGCTCATGAAGTTCTCCCCCTGAACTGTAGTGGTCCTGAATCCTCCAAGTCCTCACAGTGTGGTTTCCAGGTAAGCCCAGTCCGTTTGGAGAGGAGCAGCCTCTCCCCCGCTCTTTTTATGACAGTCAGGTAAATATGGTAGTCAGGGCCAATACCACTCTCTCCTGTCCAACATTGTAAAAATTAGGAGTATTGTCCATTGGGGCAGCTAAAATGCCCTTACTTAAGGCAAATACATTGGAAATAGGTAACACTGGACACACTTATTCAGGATAACATATAACATGAAGGTATGCTTAAGTTGCGCACAACAATAATTATCACAGAATATAGATTTCTGAAGTAGAATATAGGTTAGCAAAAGATAGTCATTGTATTACATATGGCTGTAGGCCTCAGCATCGCATGGAGGTTTAAAAATGCTGTGTGAAGAAAAGGCAATATGTTGCACAGAAAGCCAAGGTATAGTGAGATGGCAGAAACGAATAACAGCATATGTGGTTTTAAGTGGTGTGACTCATAAAACAAAAATGGCAATACATGCTGGAAAAGATAAGGTAGAGAAATTGACCAAAGAAAAACTAGTCTATTTCTGTCTTGAGTAACAGTGTGCTAAAAAAAAAGTCTGAATATATCATTTCTGGGAACCTGTTTTTGTCCAGCTTTAAGGTTACAACATATGTCAGTTATTCAGAAAATTTGGGACACTACCTAGTCATGCTAATTTGCATAACAAGTCATGTGTTTCTGGAAGTGTTTAGGTCCAATAGAAATCAAGTGACGTGTGACCTTTAAGTAAAATGGCCAATTAAAGCTTAATAAAAAATAAGGTTTTTATTAGCATATTATTATTGTGCAATACTGTATTGTCTATAAAAGTATTTTGAAAATGGTCAGGCTTTAAGTCCTTGCCTTGCTAACTGACCAACTCTGGCTTGTGTAACTGCTCCCAGCCGGCTGAGAATAAAACCTTTGCTGTTTGCACAAACCTGTCTCATAAGGGGCTGTTATTGAATTATGACTGGGGCGAAGCCTCCTTAACATTTGACAGACCACAAAGCGACCAATGTCCATGGTCCTTCCTGATGGTATGCAATGATGTACAGGCATTGCAGACTGCGGAGACGGAGATGGGTGGAGGAGTAAAATGACCTCATTCAAAATAGATGTGCCTTTCTCCGCATTCTGCAGTGCAATGCAGAAGTCAGATTTTGGGTAAAGTATGAGATTGTGCAGAACAGCAAAGAAAGAATAGTGTTGTCAATAATAGATGCATAAATGTAACAGGATTTTGGGGGATTATAAAGAAGAGAAGTATATGTGTCATTTTACGGGCCAAGAGGGATGAAAAGAACGGACAAAGCAGGACAAACCAAAAGAATACTGTCTCATAAGGGGCTGTTATTGAATTATGACTGGGGCGAAGCCTCCTTAACATTTGACAGACCACAAAGCGACCAATGTCCATGGTCCTTCCTGATGGTATGCAATGATGTACAGGCATTGCAGACTGCGGAGACGGAGATGGGTGGAGGAGTAAAATGACCTCATTCAAAATAGATGTGCCTTTCTCCGCATTCTGCAGTGCAATGCAGAAGTCAGATTTTGGGTAAAGTATGAGATTGTGCAGAACAGCAAAGAAAGAATAGTGTTGTCAATAATAGATGCATAAATGCAACAGGATTTTGGGGGATTATAAAGAAGAGAAGTATATGTGTCATTTTACGGGCCAAGAGGGATGAAAAGAACGGACAAAGCAGGACAAACCAAAAGAATACTGTATCCTGCAAACATCATAGAATAGCATTTCCCAGATGTTAAAGGAAGCAAAGCAGCCATAGAACCGAAAATAGGATCTATTGTATAAGAAAAGAAGAGTTAAAAGATATTTCCATACAAACAAATGAGAGAGCTCCTGCCAGTGAACAAAACAAAGTATGAGAGTAAGTATATAATAAATAAATATATATATATATATATACACACATATATTTGTATATATATATTCAGTAAAAATACTTTGTTAAAGGGAAGTTATGTTTAAGTTGCGCTACTAAAAACCTATGAAATTCAGTGAAAAAACGTTGTTCAATGGAGATTATGGTTACACGTAAAACTGGAAAACCCCCTGAAATTCGACAGTTATGGTAAGCTAAGCAACTATAACTCGCGTCAACACAGTGCAATGCTAAGACTAACACCCAGGACATCAAAGATGACATCACAAATGTCATTGATGACATCACTGATGACATCATATGTCTGGCTCCCTCTTTTTTCCTTTACTGACATATCTAGGCCACATGGTTTTCTTTAGTAACAGTCAGGAACTAAAAATTCAAAAGGGACTATATGTGTAGACTTATCCTTCAAATATGTTCTTACAGTAATTCCTTTAGGGTCCACTCAAATAATATAAAACATATACATAGGAGAAGACACAGGCTTGAAAGACAGCAATCCTTTCTGTGTGTGACGATAATCAGTAAGGTTATCAACACTTTCTTATAGTTCTGCTGTTTTTTTAATTACTGTACTTTCCCTGGATATGCTCATATTTGTATACATTGTACTCGCACTACTTTCCTAGGGTCCAGTCACATCATGTGATACTTATACATAGGGGAAGTAGCAGCTTTGAAGCAGAGCAATCATTTCTGTGCATGAAGATAATCAGTTAGGTTAAGAGCATTGTCTGGTGGTACTGCTGCTTTTTTGCTTACTTCACTTTCCCTGTATGTGCTCATATTTGTATGTGTTGTCTCTTTGTGTTTTGTCTGTAATAATGCAATGATGTAGTAAGTGGGTTTTATTAGCTACTTATTAAGTGTTTCACAGTACGCAAAACTCTAATAAGAAAGCATTCATCATTTTACTATTCAACTTGGCAAGATTATTAATATTGCCCCTCCATCAAGTATGCTGCACACAATGCCTATGTTTCTACATGAGTAGCTTAGTATACTGGAAAAAACTTCATAATAGAATCTATTTATATCAATGCATTGCTTAATGCACTATGTACCTCATGATATGTATTCCAATGATCCTTGACACTTTTTTGTCAACATTATAATAAGAATCCCTTGTACAGACTTTTCATGAAAAGTAACTGCACATGTGATCTCATCAGTGATGTCATCAATGACATTTGTGATGTCATCTTTGATGTCCTGGGTGTTAGTCTTAGCAGTGCACGGTGGTGGTGCGAGTTATGGTTGCTTAGCTTACCATAACTGTCAAATTTCAGGGGGTTTTCGGTTTTACATGTAACCATAACGTCCATTTAACAAAGTTTTTTCACTGAATTTCATAGGTTTTTAGTAGCGCAACGTAACCATAACGTCCCTTTAACAAAGTTGTTTTCACTGAATCTCATAGGTTTTTAGTAGTGCAACTTAACCATAACGTCCTTTAAACACATTTTTTTACTGAATTTCATAGGTGTATAGTAGCGCAACATAACCATAATGTTCCTGTAACAACGTTTTTTCACTGAATCTACATATATAGACAATGGAAATTTGATGAATGTTTACTGGGATGCCCTTAGTTTATCTGCATATAACATAGAACGTACTGAACCACCTACCTGCGCTACTGCGTCTGATATCCTCGAACCATGCGCCTGTTCGCGGCAGTCTCAGACAAGTGTGCGCGTACGAATCCCTGCGCCAGCCTTGTGCGCTAAAATCCATTTCCGCGCACAGCTTATTCATGGATTCCAGCCACCAAAACCAGCCGTGGCGCACAGTGGCGCAGCGACCCTGCAGCAGCGCCAGTTACGCCCCCAAGAACGCCTCTCGCACAGGGAAAAGCCATCAAAATCCCCAATCCAGCGCAAAGGGCTGCGCTATCCCTGTACTAGCACGGCAAGTGGGCTACGTGTATCACTGGGGTGCGCGGGAAGTACCTCACGCGATTGGCCCCGTGCGAGCAGGGTACGCGTATTTCAGGGGTGCGCGGGAAGTTCCACATGCGATTCCAGCAGGTTACGTGTATTTCAGGGGTGCGCGGGAAGTTACACACGCGATTTCAGCAGGGTATGCGTATTTCAGGGGTGCGCGGGAAGTTCCACACGCGATTTCAGCAGGGTACGTGTATTTCAGGGGTGCGCGGGAAGTTCCACACGCGATTCCAGCAGGGTATGCGTATTTCAGAGGTGCGCGGGAAGTTCCACACGCAATTCCAGCAGGGTACGTGTATTTCAGGGGTGCGCGGGAAGTTCCACATGCGATTTCAGCAGGGTACGTGCATTTCAGGGGTGCGCGGGAAGTTTCACACGCGATTGGCCCCGTGCGAGCAGGGTACGCGTATTTCAGGGGTGCGTGGGAAGTTCCACACCGAATCCAGCAGGGTACGTGAATTTCAGGGGTGCGCGGGAAGTTCCACACGCGATTTCAGCAGGGTACGCGTATTTCAGGGGTGCGCGGGAAGTTTCACACGCGAGATCAGCAGGGTACGTGTATATCAGGGGTGCGTGGGAAGTTCCACACGCGATTCCATCAGGGTACGTGTACTTCGGGGTGCGGGGGAAGTATCACACGCAACATCAGCAGGGTACGTGTATTCCAGGGGTGTGCAGGAAGTTCCACACGCGATTCCATCAGGGTACGTGTATTACAGGGGTGCGCGGGGAGCACCACACGTGAATTGCATGTGAGGGTCCTCCCAGGTGTTCCCTCTACACCTTCCACGGCCCCTGCAGGTGGCTCACACCACTGGGGCCTACCCTGCACATGTCCTGCAGGCACCCCATCCACCATGGCCATGCCCCCCAGCCAACCCACATGTCAACTTGCACTACTGCCCACCAACACATGTCCCCCTGCACCCCAAGCCACCAGGGGCACCCTCCACCAGGCCCCCACCCATGACTCCCACCCCCCCCACCCCCAGCACTGTGGGGCACCTGCCAGCAGGCCCCCACCCATGTCCAACTCATGTTCCCCACCCCCCCACCCCCCAGCACTGTGGGGCACCCTCCTCCAGGCCCCCACCCATGTCTCCCACCCCCCCACCCCCCCACCCCCCAGCCCTGTGGGGCACCCTCCACCAGGCCCCCACCCATGTCCAACTCATGTTCCCCATCCCCCCACCCCCCAGCAGTGCAGGGGCACCTGCCAGCAGGCCCCCACCCATGTCTCCCACCCCCCACCCCCCAGCACTGTGGGGCACCCTCCACCAGGCCCCCACCCATGTCTCCCACCCCCCCACCCCCCAGCACTGTGGGGCACCCTCCACCAGGCCCCCACCCATGTCTCCCACCCCCCACCCCCCAGCACTGTGGGGCACCTGCCACCAGGCCCCCACCCATGTCTCCCACCTCCCCCCCCACCCCCCAGCACTGTGGGGCACCCTCCACCAGGCCCCCACCCATGTCTCCCACCCCCCCACCCCCCAGCACTGTGGGGCACCGGCCAGCAGGCCCCCACCCATGTCCAACTCATGTTCCCCACCCCACCCCCACCCTCCAGCACTGTGGGGCACCTGCCAGCAGGCCCCCACCCATGTCCAACTCATGTTCCCCACCCCCCACCCCCCAGTACTGTGGGGCACCTGCCAGCAGGCCCCCACCCATGTCCAACTCATGTTCCCCACCACCCCCACCCCCCAGCAGTGCAGGGGCACCTGCCAGCAGGCCCCCACCCATGTCTCCCACCCCCCACCCCCCAGCACTGTGGGGCACCCTCCAACAGGCCCCCACCCATGTCTCCCACCCCCCCCCACCCCCAGCACTGTGGGGCACCCTCCACCAGGCCCCCTCCCATGTCTCCCAGCCCCCCACCCCCCAGCACTGTGGGGCACCTGCCAGCAGGCCCCCACCCATGTCCACCTCATGTTCCCCACCACCCCCACCCCCCAGCACTGTGGGGCACCTGCCAGCAGGCCCCCACCCATGTCCAACTCATGTTCCCCACCCCCCGACCCCCCAGCACTGTGGGGCACCTGCCAGCAGGCCCCCACCCATGTCCAACTCATGTTCCCCATAACTCCCACCCCCCAGCACTGTGGGGCACCCTCCACCAGGCCCCCACCCATGTCTCCCACCCCCCCCCCGCCCCCCAGCACTGTGGGGCACCCTCCACCAGGCCCCCACCCATGTTCAACTCATGTTCCCCACCACCCCCACCCCCCAGCACTGTGGGGCACCTGCCAGCAGGCCCCCACCCATGTCCAACTCATGTTCCCCACCCCCCCCCCCACCCCCCAGCAGTGCAGGGGCACCTGCCAGCAGGCCCCCACCCATGTCTCCAACCCCCCCCCACCCCCCAGCACTGTGGGGCACCCTCCACCAGGCCCCCACCCATGTCTCCCACCCCCCCACCCCCCAGCACTGTGGGGCACCCTCCACCAGGCCCCCACCCATGTCCAACTCATGTTCCCCACCCCCCCACCCCCCAGCACTGTGGGCCACCCTCCACCAGGCCCCCACCCATGTTCAACTCATGTTCCCCACCACCCCCACCCCCCAGCACCGTGGGGCTCCTGCCACTAGGCCCCACCCATGTCCAACTCATATTCCCCACCCCCCCACCCCCCAGCACTGTGGGGCACCTGCCAGCAGGCCCCCACCCATGTCTCCCACCCCCCCGCCCCCCAGCACTGTGGGGCACCCTCCACCAGGCCCCCACCCATGTCCAACTCATGTTCCCCAGGCAACATGTCATCACAATCTAGATCCCTGGTCCCTATGGTCAGCCTCCAAATGCAAAACACCCACCCAAGTATTACATCCACCTACTCATAATTGGCAATTACATGACAGAACACCAATTGCAAGTTCCGAAACAAACACATTTCCCTCACATACACCCAATGGGTGTCAGTGAATCACAAAACCCATATCATGATATGCATGAAACCAATGAGATGATACTACACATTGAAGTTTGATAAAAAAATATGTATTAAAGGAAACATAAATAGAATCAAAAATAAAGAAACATAAATGGGAATGTACAAAAATGAAAAGAAGCATGTCCGTGAAAAAAAGCAAAACCAAAAATCAAAATCCAAAGTAATGGTGTCCAAAGTCACTGTCCACAAAACAAAATCCAATGGGAAATAAAAAAGAAAGCCATTGCTCCATGGTTAAAATGTGAAAGAAAAATACAATCCAACAGTGAACTATGTACATACTAACAAGCCAGGGTCCATTATCCCAACAAAAGAAAGGAAACCTATCTAACTACACTAACTAATAAAATAAACTATATGCAAAAATGTGGCCAATGTCCAAAAGGTCCAAAATAAATCCAAAAAAAAATGAAACCTAACACTACCTACATAACTATGTACAAGGGCAGCGGGCTAGTTTGACGGCTCACTTTTGGATGTCCCGGGCCAGGGCATCATCGAACTCCTGCTCAATGTCCCGGAGGCGGTCCTCCTCCATGGCCCAGAGGGTCTGCAGGGCTGTCGCCGTGTCCACCTCCAAACCCCTGCGGATTGCCTCGAGGCACTCGGCCCGCCTCAGGGCCCTCCGCATGGAGTTCTCCGGCCTGACCATTGTGAGCCGTGCCTCTTTCGCCCGCTGCCGCTCCGCATCTATGGCGTGGCCCAACCGCTGCCACACGGAAGACACTCTCTGTCCTGGGTCCTCCTGCCCTCCGGCCGATGCCTGCCCCTCCGATGTTGAAGGCCCGAGCCTTCATGGCTCCCACCATGTTGCTGCTGCTGCTGTGCACATCCTCCGCCGGCTGGGGTGCAGTCGTTGATGTGGCCACCCCTGCTGGACGTCCGACTCCCGACTGTGGCAGGGATGCCTCCTCCACCAGCCTGGCCGCACCGTCAGAGGCAGCTCCACAGGGCACCCAGGTGACTGATGGGTGGGAAGATGGCACGGAGGACGACTGTCGCGTAGGGGGTTCAGTTGAGGAGGGGGTCGTAGCAAGCCCCATCATACGGAGGAATCCGGCCTGGGTGACCTGTCCCAGCAGGCTGACGTGGTCAACGAGCCATTCGAGATGATGTGCAGTCTACTCATGAAAAGACTGCAGGTCACCTCGCATGGCCCGTTGACGCAACGCCACACCAGCCAGAACAGGCTCAACCCGGACCCGGATAGCCACGTCCGCAGGCAGAGGAAGTCCAGTTGTCGTGAGCTCATCCCCTGCCTGAAAACTGGTCTGGACGTAGGCAGCCCTGCTGGTGCAAGATGATGCAGGGACAGGATCAGGGACAGGATTGCACACAGGCGCCTCCGCGGCGGCCTGTGCTGCCTCCTGTCCCTGGTCCTGCACTGCACCACTAGCACCAGTGGGATCCCCACTTCCAGACCCCGTCTCTGGTGCTTGCACGGCCTCCTCCTCCACCAAACCCCCCACCAACCTGGATGACTCCGTGCCATCTTCCCCTGTTGGGCCCTGTGGGGTCCCAGCTGCCTCTTCTGCTGCCGAGGAGTCCAACTCCAACCTCCGCCTCTTGGACCTCCCCCCGGCAGCTGCGGCCTGGACCGCGGCACCGGACTCCTCACTCCCCGACGAGATGACAACATGGGAGGGGAGCCGGGCCTTGCGTCTCCGGCTGGCGGTGGGATCCCCGCCGCTGTGCTCCACAGCACCTTCTCCGCCCTCTTCATCAGTTGACGCTGCAGACAGGGAGAAATAAAACACAGGCATCAGGGCACTGTACAATGGACACATACACACATGACAGTTGTACATGAGTGGCATTGGCAAACCTCAGACATGGCATCACAATCCCCAACACACATGTCATTTCAACTCACATGAGCCATACCACAGCCATATCGCAACTGCCAGCACCATTCATACACATACAACAGCATGAGCAGGCAAAGGTGAGCCAGACATCACATGCAACACAGGAAGTGCACCACACATGTACACACACCACCACACTTGCATGCATGTGTACACCTCTGCCAAGTGTCGCAGTCTTCAGATGGGCATCCATGTCACATCTGCCGATCAGGCTTCCACATACCGCTGTCACATGCATCCATGTCACATCACTGTTGCACCCTTGTCAAATACACACAGATGCACATGTACACAGTGCTGATACATGCAGCTGAAAACAACATTCATGCGTGACATCACGGACATGTCTACTTACATACACATTCATCCAAACATGTGTGCCCACACAACTGCATTTGGCATGCAAGCCTATACACACAAGCACCATCCATGTCTCACACATTCCAGCCCTCGCATGTGTTAGCCCCACGGCCCTGTACACCCTCACCCATACTCAACCCCATACAAACAGATGTGCAACCTGCACACTACTGAAAAATCACCACACGCACATCTCACAATCAGGATGCATGTACACTTACCGCTCGACTCCAGACGGGTCTACCTCTCAAGGACCTGGACGTGGAGCGCAGGGGATATGCGTTCCAGGACCCTCATCTGTTCATCTGACAAGTGGCCCCGGCGCCCCTTGGCATCCGCTGCCTTCAAGAGGCGCAGGGCCTTGTTCAGGGTCCTGGACCTGAAGTCCTCCCAGCGCTTCTTGACATGTTGTAAGTCACGGACTGCCACCCCCTCCGCGTTGATGGCAGTCACGATGTCAGTCCAGATCCGAGTCCGTCCTTCCTTGTCGGCGCGGGAACTTCCGAAGAGGGCATCATACTGCCCCAGGACTTGCTCCACCAGGACACCAACTTCGGTGGCACTGAAGCTGGTGCCCCTCTGCCTCTCTGGCCGGGGGTTGTCAGTGGTCTCAGATGGTGTTTGCCCCGACATGACAACCCCAGAGGCAGGAGTGGGTGGGCAACTGGGTCCTGGGTCTGGGCTGTGGAGCGATGGAATCCCAGTCGGGAGTCTTCGGTTCCAGCAGGGGTGGTCACAGCAACAGCACCCCTGGCTGATGTGCAGGCAGCAAATGGCAGGGCACGTGGGCAGCAGGCAGTCAGGCAGCAGCAGATGGCAGGTGGGAGCGTGCTCGGGGCTCTGGGGGGCAGTAGTTCGGCCTTCTGGGCAGGAGCGTGGTCTTCCGTGTGCTTACGCGTGGCCAGCTTGATACGGAGTGATTTGGCACGTGAAAAATCGGCACGTCAGCGTGTAATTCGAGGAAAGGCCCTTAGCGCGTAAGCGTGTCTGCACGCATATGCATTTTCATTGGACAGAAGGCCCCTCAAGCGCAAGCGCCCCTGTGACGTGATGCATACAGGCGTGCATGGGCATTTCAGCGCGCGTGAAAAACTGCACGTCGGCGTGTAATACGAGGAAAGGGCCCATGCGCGTAAGCGCGCGTGAAAAACTGCACGTCCGCGTGTAATACGAGGAAAGGGCCCATGCGTGTAAGCGTGCGTGAAAAACTGCACGTCCGCGTGTAATACGAGGAAAGGGCCCATGCGCGTAAGTGACGTGACGCGCGCGTGCGTTTCCCTCAGCACGGGTTAAAGGCGAGCAGGCCCAGCATTTCGCTGTACGTGCCTTTCGTGGAGACCGACGTGTGTTGCTGCTTCCTGTTGTTTCGCGCGCCATCACAACTTCACAGCTATCAAGGACGTATCTCTTCTTTTGGCGTGGGTATTGGCTACGCGTGTTTTTCTGCATCGCGCTAGTCAGACGGTGAGTCGCACACGCTCTTTTTCCCACTGCGGGTGCCCCTGTGTATCGCACCCATTTTTGATGTCATAGTAGCCTGCGTGTCCCACGCGTACGCGTTATTCGTGTTACTGGGTGCCACCGCGTACTGCGGGAGGTTGAATCCACGCACGTAGGCTGCATGGTTGCGTGCACGGTTTTACTGCAGTTTTGGGGTGCCTGAGCATTGCGTGACCTGTCACCACATCACCGGGGTCACATACAGCCTTGCAGTTGCAGGGGGGCTGTTAACATCTTGCTTCCCACCCCCTTCATCCCAATTGCCCAGGTCAATTGTGGTGTACACCTCCCATTGGCACCACTCCATCTGTGCCAGCACTTCAACATCAGTGCCATGGTTGGGAGGCCACCAAAGGAGAGGGGCGCCTCAGCTGGGCGTCCTCCTCGTGGCGGGCGTGGTCGGGGACGTGGCCGTGGTGACCAGGGAGTAGGGGGACTCCAGGGTGTCCAGGGCGGCCACAGAGGGGGAAGAGACAGGGGTGCGCCACTTGAGCACAATGTTGTGCCATGTGTCAGTGCAGTCATGCCACCACCCCCTGTGGTTCCGGGGGATGCAGCTCCTGCATCTGGCACTGGCACCCGTTCGACCCGGCAGTCCGTTCCATCAACTGCCATGGGCCCAAGGGTAGTGGTAGCTGCAGGTGCAGCTGTGGACAACGCCAACCAGGCTCAGGGTCTGCCAGCGCAGGCTGCGTTGGCACTTGAAGAGCCCTTGGTAGATCTCCAACAGGCCAGGGGGAAACCATAGGGGCAGGCCGGGCTGCTCAGACCAAGACACGTGTCCCTGGGGCAGTCATGTCATCTGCTGCCCCGAACAGCCGGGTGTTGGCAAGTGCAGGGGCAGATGCACCCAACAGCACCACGGTTGTGAGTCTGCCAACCAGGACCGTTGCGGTCAATGACCCTGCCACAGCTGATGTTGCTGCGCAGGGTCCATTAGTGGGCACCCAGCTGCCACTGACACAAGTCAGGCCTTTGGTCATCCCTCCACCTGCCACTCCCTTGGCTCAATCCACCGAACCCACTGGCCATAATGGTCAGGGCGGCATTAGCCAGCCAGGGTCTGCGCCACAGTCCAAGAGGAGGAAGGTTGCACCTGCAGCACAGGCTGGGACCCCACACACAGCCACGACCCCCTGCACGTCGAGGAAGAAGCCTTTCTGTAAGCAGGAACTGGACTTCCTCGTGGACTACGTGCGGGTCCACAGCCGTGACATGCTAGTGGGTGCCAATAGTCAGACTACGGCTGCCCAACATGACACCCACTGGAAGCATGTTGGGGAACATGTCAGTTCATTCGGTCATGAGGTGCACACGGCGCAAGAGTGCAAAAAGCGTTGGAATGACATCAAGCGCAGCACTAAGGCTAAGCGTGCCTCTAATTACAACTTGACTCTGGTGACTGGCGGTGGGCCTGCACCTGAGGAGGAAGAGCTCACTCCGCATGAGGCTCTCGTTGCAGAGTTCATACCACCTGAATTGGTCGAAGGAGTGGGAGAGATGCTGGACTTTGATGCGCAGTCCAGTGAGTGTTGATGCGTGTTTGTTGAGGACGTGTGTGTTTCACTTGTGGGATGTGTTGTGCATGATTGCTGCTACATGTGACGTGTACATGGTTCTGATGTGTAAGTAATGCAATGCTTCCGTCATGCATGTCTCCTCTGCCTGCATGCGGGACTCCATGTAGGCATGCTCCCTTGCCCCTCCTCCGCCACTCTGCACCCCAGTTCCACCTTTGCACTGGTCTGCTTCAATCTTGCCAATGTGTAGTTTCTTGTTCATGTGTCCTGTGTAGATGCTAACTTCCAGCGTAGAATCTGCCAGACATATGCCGTGTGGTACAGCCTTAGTACTCGATGCAGGGTATCTCACTTGTACTGTGCATGGGTCAGATGTCCCGCAGGGACATGAGTGCCCATTCATGCTCCATGTGCATTGCACGCATGCCCCTATGTGTCCTTGACTGGATGATCACTGTAATATGAGTCCTTGGTTACATACATTGCCTGCCATCTCATCAGCCTTCCCATGTAAACTGTGGCTCAGTCCTGCGTTGCACACATGTTTAGGCTCTGACAATCTGTGTGGCTCACAGGCCTCAGCCTGTTCAATGGCCAATGACTCTGTCCAACTCTTGTTGTGTCTTCTTCACACGTGGGCAGCCTCCGGAGTTTTATCATGTGTCCTGCCTACTGTCCCAGCATCATTTGCAGTGTTGTCATTTGAATCACATTAATCTGTTGATGCCAGTCAACACTGCCTGTCAATACACATGTGTATGGTCAGCCTTTTGATACCATGCTAGGCATCCCTGATTTGGTACTGGGGTGGAGAGGTGCTTGGCTTCTAGATATGGTACACATTGAATGCACAATGCACGTGATGTCTGAATTTGACATTGCACTGCCTTCACATTTCCTGGCACACACCATGGAGTGCTTGTACATGTAGGTAGTGAGTGGCGTACACATTTTCTGCAACGCATAGACCCACTTCCATGGAAACTGCCACCTTTCAACAGGTCTGATCACAGAAGCTATTCAAAGTTGACCCAGCATGCATGCCAGGTTATATGGTGTGTGTCACATGTCTGCCGGATACGTTTGCTCTCGGTGTGTGTGTGTGTCGTGTGCTTCTGACATGTGTAGTGACCTTTTTTCTCTCTATTTTTCAGGTGATGACGCAATGGAGGCGGAGGATGGTGTTGTCATGCCAGACACAGGGTTGGTAACACCACATCAACCCGGCACTAGTGGGGGTCGTGGGGTGGTAGGCCACGAAAACCCCCAAGTGCTGCAGTCCATCTTGTCTCTGGCTGCCTATGAGTCCAGCCTTGATGAAGACTCTGACGTCCATGTTGAGTTGGATGAGCATCAAGTCCATGTGTCAGGGGTAAGTGATTCTGATGTGGACACTCCTCTGTCTGCGACCCCTGCACTGAGGGATCAGACAGTCTTGGTTCCTCCGCCCGTGGTGGATCGGGACGCAGGGTCACCCTCCACACCAGTCACTGATTTGCATGGGACATCACGTCGATGGGGGCATGTAGTCGTGCAGCCACGGGCGGTGCCAACACAGCGAGGACCCCCGGTCCTTGGGTCCCGCAGGGGTCAAGCCCGGCAACGCGGTCGCCGCGCGCAACTGCTGTATACTGAGTGAGAGCAAGACATGACTGCCAATTCCGAACGGCAGGGGGCAGCAATGGAGAACATCGCTAAGAGCATGGAGCGTGTGGCCCGATCTGTGCTCCCCCCTGCTAGGCAGGTGCTTCTCCAGCAGCAGGCGGCACGGTCCATGGCCCACTCGCTCAGGCTGGGCATGGCGGCCTCAGACAGGGCACGCCAGGCTGAAATGTCGTCTCTGCGTCAAGCAATTGCTGCTCACGCAGAGGCACACATGGATGCCCTGAGGGAGGAGTATGCTTCCCTCAGATCCACTCTGGGTGTCCTTATGATGTCCCAGAGGCAGCAGGCAGAGGAGAGTTTTGCACAGCTTCAGCGTACCATCTCGGCTGAGCTACAGGCTTGCCGGGAGGTGCAGCGGTTGTCCAGCCAGGCCTTGCAGGAGGAACTCCGTGTTACACGTGCTACCTTGCAAGAGGAAACACGTGTATCACGTGAGGTTCTGCATGCAGACCTATGTCACATTGCCACACAGAACCAGGCTCACCCGTCCGGCAGACTTGCTGCCAACGAGGGGCAAGCTGCGGCTAGGCGTGGCCAGGCTACTGTGCCATGTCCTCCTTTACAGGATGAGCCAGACTCGGACGACCATCTATCTCCCACATAGGTCGGGCTGTGCAGGCGTTGAGCCCATGGAGGTTTTTTTTTTTGGCTCAGCATCATCGCATGCACAGGGGGGCCACGACACAGCAAAGCTTGCACCAGGCGAGTTGCACATGCAGGCTTAGTCACAGCACTGAGGGTGAGCTTAGAACGAATATTGGTGTTGAAGCACACAATGCAGCTCAGATGTGTTGGTGGACTGATGGCTGTTGATAGTAGGGTTGTCTGGGACACATGCAGGGGCAGTGGCACATACCCTCCGGTACACCAAGGTCCATTGAGGCACTTGTATCAACCATGTAGCCTTCCGAGACATGGAAAGGGGCAGCTCACAGGGACATACAGCAAGGGACATACTCGGGTGCAGTGCATGTCTTTTCCATGTACTTTATGATAAATGCACTGCCAACTTTGTTTCGGTCATGGTGGTACGCAACTTGCTCTGAAGTCATGGCTTGCTATATGGGTCTGTCTGCTTACCCAGGGAACATTGCATGTTGTGTGAATTGTGACACATTGGTGTTCCATTTCCACGCACCCACCAGCGGCTGACTTACTGCATTGACTGTGTATGACCCGTCACAGGGGTGATGTTATATATGGGTACGAAGCATCTACACCAGATTGTCTGTTTGTAGAGTAGTTTGTTGCTATGGGGCATGTTTGGTGTTGTGTTTTTGTGTAATTGGCACGTACAGTTTGTTGACTGTGGCTCTCTTTGCAGCATTGCAGTGCTCCTGTAACCGGACCTGGGAGTGCGCAGGCAGGAGGCCAGCACTCAGAACCAGAGCTAATTGTCTTGTTGTTTTTCTTTCGAACTGCTCTGCATAGGCTTGCTGGGGAGTATACTAATGCATGGATGTATGTGTGGTTCAATTTGGTATGTTTTTTCTCCCTAATCACCCGTGATCCTATGCAATTTTGAACCCTGTACCCTCTACCCGGTGTTCCTGCTTCCCGTACCTATCCAAGCAACGTTCCCTGACCCTCTTTCCCTGCTGGGGTTGCGGATGCCTGTGTAAGCCCCAAACTTGCAGGTGCCAAAACCCTAGAGGGGGTGGTTGGTTCATACCACTCCTGAGCCTGGACTACAGAAGGCCATGACAATGATGTCCAAGTTTGTTTGGATTGTGTATGTGTTCATGCAGGTAGTACATTTTCGTGCATTCCCTAGTTTCATGTGTCATTCCTCCTCCCCTCTCCTGCCACTCATTCCAGTCATCCAGTGTGTCAACACCTGTCCCGACTGCATATCCCTGAACCTCCTTCCCCACCAGGGTCTCAGGGGCCTGTGTGAGTTTGACCTTGCAGGCACCCGGGACATGGTGGGGGTGGTTGTTTCGTGACACTCCCGCGCCTGTACAGGGGACCTGTGACAGTACACATCCGTTCATGGTGCATCATCCTATGTCATGTACCACACATGTTTCACATCCTGTCGTGACATTGTTTTGCTGTGCTACCTTGATTGTTGCATCATTGTGGTAGTAGTTGGCCTTTGTGAGGTACTGCTACGTCAAGTCATCTACTGGAGGGTGTTCTGGTTCGTTTTTCTGGCTTGGATTTTGTGATTTTGGACATTGATTATGAGGGTGCAGGCACCTTTTTACACACAAGGTGGGAGATGGTGACGAAGGATAAAGGTGATCCTGTGGCCAGGTGGAATTGAGGTTTGAAGGCTCCATGACCCAGGTGCAGTTGTTCAGTGGGTCATGGTCATTTGTGAGGGAGGGGGGGTTGTTGTTGATAGTTGCCTTGCCCTGCAGTGTGATGGGAACTCTGACATTGTATTGGTGGTATCCTATGTACATGTTGTGTTCTGCTGATCAATGCCTGTTCATGTGTTGTGTTTACCTTTCAGGTGCGAGGGGATAGTTGTGGTTTGACATGCTGGGGTGTACACATGGTGAATGTTCACAAGTGATGTGTAGAGAACACTAATGGTCACTTGAGTGCACATGCATATGTGGAGTGCATGTCCTTGCAGAACCACACACTTGCACTCTGATGCACTACATGTACTCCCACCTCTGTGACTGATTATGGATCCTGTACATGCCTAATTTGCTGTTTGATGTGGTCTGTCACTTAGATGTGATGCTCAGGGTGTGCATCACACACAATGGCTGTTCACTGTGCTGTGCGCTGAGCAGTGTGTTGCAGGAGTAGGACACTGCACACATGAGCTGCAGTGTTGATTTTGTAATGCACAATGTGCATGTAGACAGGCATTCATTGTTATGTTACGTCTTCGACTCTTGTAATGCATTTGGAAATTACTTATTTTGGGTGGGAGATTTTGTTGGTCAGTCATTTCATCTGATTCCGGGTCAGGCATCATTGTCTGATGCCACTGTACATTTAGGACATGGCAATGTGTACCTTATCGTTACTGTGTTGGTGTATGGGTATTGCTTGCCATGTCATGTTGTGGTTTGGGAGGGTTTGAGTGACATGACAGTGATGGCCATGGCCTGTTTTGCAGGTGTGTGTGATGCACACCTTGCATGTCAGGGTCATCCGCTTCTCAGAGCAACTAGCTGGGGGTAGATCTCTCTCCGCGGCAGGGCCCTCCCTCTGGAACAGCCTTCCTGCCTCACTTGAACTTGAGGGGAACCATCTCCAGTTCTGGAAGCACCTCAAGACCTTCCTCTTTGCTTCTGCTTTCTCTCTGCCTCTCCCTTGCAGAATTCTTCACTGGAACTGCACTGGAGCTGCAACTGGGCCACTCTCACCGACATCGGTCCCTGGCCCAGCCACTCTCCACTTGCACTGCCTCCCTGGCAACCCCTGCACTACGGTACTGTCTCTCTATCCCTACAGCCCACCCTTCCCAGCACTTGTCTGCACTTACCTTTGCAGTTGCCACCAGCCGACCTATGTATATTTTTTTTGGGCTTCTTCCCCTGTACTGCACTCCCCCCCCTTCCCCTTGCACTTTTCCCTTCTCCCTACCCCTGCACTTGCACAATCTCAATGACACCTGGCCTAGTAGTACCGTTGTCTGTCTTCCCTTGTTCCTCCCTCCCTGCCACATCGCACCTTGAAATACTTGTGTATAGGCCATATCATGTCATATGTGATATGTGTGCCTTTTGGTCACACAGGATAGCTTGTGTTTAAGTAGCTAGGGATGCAGACGATGTGGCACTTCCATGGCAACTATCTCAGGGTGGTAGGGTTGTGACAGTTGACTGTCTCTTTGTCATCATCGATTGTCACCTGGTATGTGCCAGGCCTGTGTGCACTCCGCAGGGGTGGGAGTTTAGGTGAAAAATGTGGCCACAAGCTGGGTCCGGGCTTCCTCGCCACGTGCCCTGTCCCCTCCCATGGGCAGCGCCTGTGCCTGTGGTTGGGGATGTGGGGGCACCACCATGTCCACCGGGACGCCCTGCCGTGTTGCAACATTGTGCAGGACACATGCTGCCACAATGATCCTGCACACTACTGGTGGTGCATAGAGTAGTTGCCCACCAGAGCGGTCAAGGGAGCGGAAACGTGACTTGAGCACTCCGAATGTGCGCTCCACTATGGCCCTGGTTGCAATATGGGCGGCGTTGTATCTTACCTGGGGTGGTGTGGTGGGGTTCCGGACTGGCATCATCATGTGGTTGCTCAGAGGGTAGGCACTGTCCCCTGGGGAGGTGATAATAGTTGAGATTATTAGGGTTTGGATATTTGTCTGTGTGTGACTTGCATGCATGTGCAAGGGCATTTGTACTGACCTAGGAGCCATGTGTCGCCATGCTGCCCAGCTTCCAGGGCCCGGCTCAGGGCGGACATTCTGTATATGAAACTGTCATGGGTGGAGCCAGGGTAGTTTGCATAGACAGAGGTGATGATTCCCTTTGCATCGCATACCACCTGTACATTGATGGAATGCCAGTGCTTGCGGTTTCGGTAGATGTGCTCAGTGGCCCTAGGTGGACGTAGGGCCAAATGGGTGCAATCTATGGCACCGAGCACTTTGGGGAAGTGTGCCACCCTGAAAAAATCCAGGACAACTGCTTGCCTTTCTGCGGGTGTTCTGGGCATGTATATGTGCCTGCGGACTGAGGGGCGCGCTGTCATGATTGCCAGTACCTGGTGTAGGCAGCATGACTGCGTGGCCTGTGAGACCCCCCCCCCCACTATGGCAGTGGTCCGCTGAAATGACCCAGTGGCCAAAAAATGCAGGACATTGAGCAGTTTCTCCAAGGGGCTCAATGCTTGGGAGCAAAGGGTGGGGGATGTAAGGTCATCTTCCCACTCCCTGACCAGGTCTAGGATGATATGGGGTGGAAACCTATACTTGCCATAGACCTGGTCGTCAGGCATCCCAAAAAGGCTTGTCCGTGGTGCGAAAATGCATGCCCTGGCTATTCTCCTCCTCCTGCGGTGTCCCACGATCAGTGCTGCGACAAATGGGGCATTCATTGTAGCTGTATATACGCGTTTGTTGTTTGCGCGCACTTTTATGCTGTGCACGGGGACGCTTCCGCCTGCCTTCGTGTGGTGGACGCGTTGACGCCTGTGCACGTCTTTTGCCGTGCGCGGTTTCCCGTATTCGGATCCATGAATACGGGTTGTTCGCGTGCGTGTGGGCGTTCCGTGTAGTTCCCTGCAGTACTTCCCCAGTTACGCCTTCTTTTTCACGCGTTGTTCCCCATTCCGCGTGTTACGCCCACTGTTCCGCCCACTTTGGTTGTGTGCGCCGCGCTATGTGCACTTTTGCTGTGCGTGTAGCGCACGCCGTGTATGCCCGCGTGCGCCATGGCTGGATTGGGCGCACGGACAGCGGGAAACACGCACAGCGTCTTCCTTGAATCGCACGCGTGCGCTGCGTTTCTCACGCTTGCGCTCCCTTGCGCCTGCTTGCGCATGGATTTTCGGCGCACGTTTGTTCCATGAATCGGCCCCCATCAGTCCAATTACGTAGCATAAGCAACATAGTGGAATATACCAAAACACAAAATACATATGCCTCCAACAGAATTGCCTCACAGGAATTGTACAGCAAAAATCAACAGGACGCAGCATTAACTGCAAAACTTAGCAGGCAACTAGTGAGTACACTACATTTATTGTATATATACATAAAGTTTCTGCATTAGGTACACTAAAAGTAATATTTTTTTTAACACAGAAATGTCTAGTACTTTGGAATGGCTGGAAGAAAATGTTCCTCGGGATGAAATGAGTGAAGATAGTGATACTAATGGTAGACAAAACACTTCTCTAAATAAGCCAATTAATAACCATTACTTTATGTGTACTTAACATATTTTTTTTAACAGACCATACAGACATTAAAAATAATATACCAAGCGAGACGTTAGAAAATCCACTGCAGCGAATGGAGCTAAACATGGATCTCTTAATGAAAAATGTCATTCTTATAAAAAAGTTTGTGGAGGACCATATAAAATAAAAATTAAATATCACTGTCCCATATGTCCCTGTACCCTCTCTCCATGTCCCAACCAACCTTCCCCAAAAAACTCCCCAGCAAGAAAAACGTTACAATGAGACTTCAATCCCTTCCTCCCATACCATCCATCATGTCCAAACCCCTAACTCCCCTCTTTTTTTATCAGTTGCTGCTTCCCCTTCTCTTTCATACTTTGTATACTTTTATACAATAATACAATATTAAGTGTGTTGTTAGTATATTCCTCTGTGTCTTATTTGTTTTAAAAAGGCAGTTAGGGTATCCACAGACACTGCGGCTGTCCGGGATGTCCTCAATTAACCAAAATGGGGGTGTCCAAAGGACACTATACCTGTTCGTATTGTTGGCAATCAAAATGGAGGTGTGCTTAGGACACACAAGATGTCAGTCTGTCCGTAATTAACCAAAATGGGGGTGTCCTAAGGACACTATACCTGTTTGAATTGGCCATAGTCAAAATGGGGGTGTCCGCAGAACACTAAAATCGTCCGCATGTTTGTAGGTATGCAAAATAAAGTGTCCTAAGAACATTGCCCCTGTTCGTCCGTAGAACACATAGCCCATCCACCTGTCCGCAAAGTTCTGACAAACATTTGTTTTGTTCGGGAACCTGAACCCTGCGCACAGAACACCCGCGTGCAAGCATAGCACACCCTTGCCCCTATGAACATCGTGCCTATCCGCAACAGTTCGCCGCACATGTGTCGCACGTTTAATTCGTTCGGGGACTAGAACACTATCCGTAGAACACCTGCACGCATGCTTAGACCCGACCCTGCACATTTGATGTCCTACAGACAGCTGTCCTATTCGCAATGACGTCATCATGTGACTGCACCTGCACTAAGAGTAACAAACACTGTCCGAGCCCCTGGACACCTAAAAAGTGTTTTTCTCAGCAATCCCAGGTATTTTCCTGGGAAAGTTCACCCTTGTACATGTCCCACACTTTGTCCTTGGTGATCTGCATCCTTTTTGGAAGTTTTTCAGCCCTTTCTTGGTGTTCAAAATGTTCAGGGACAGCCTGGATGTCCGTGGAACTCTAAATTCTTTGCGGTGCTGCCCTGTCACAACCATTGCACTTTTCGCTGGGAGGAAGTGGTGGCTCTGAAAATAGCTTTTTTGTGGTGTTTTTTTGTGTTTCGAAAACTTCAAATGGTCAACACCTACTTCAAAATGGGTTGCTGTAATTCCAAACAAGGTTGTAATGCATTTTGTATATTTCACAGAAAAATCTGATTGCCGGCATAAGTAAGATGTACTCCATCTTTGCAAAAAATGTGTGTACTACGAAACATAATATTTTCATTGTGAAAAGCAGACATACCAACATCTCTCAAAAAGGCACAGACACCCTTGTTAACATTGCGCCTTGCTTTCTCCATTTCTGGGCCAAATGAAGAAGAACTCAGCCACATTTGGCTCTGCGCAATACGGGAACAAATTACTCTGGAGTTTGGATACATGTCCATGACTTTCCCAAGTCCTTCTTTCATTGCAAATTGCAAAGAGATTCCAGACATATGTCCTAAACTGTTCCCTCGACAATGAATAATAATAATGTCTGGATGACACTGTGTCACCAAAGTAGCACAAAGAGGTACCAAATCCAGCCACTTCATTCCACGTACTCCGTGCCAGTGCACTACCACATGAGGGAATCCAAGATGTACAGCCACTCCGCAGCAATCTGCATGCACCTCCAACCAATTTATCCATGAATCTCCCAAAATCCAGACAATCTGCTTCCTGAAACACACAGCCATACCTATCTCCTCTCAGGAAAAAGACTTTCTAACAAACTCTCTGCTCACACATCACAGCCAGTAAACCCTGTTGACCAACCCCATGCTGTGCTACGTCTCATTTGCATCCCTCTCAACCTCAAAAATCCCACGTGTAATAATTGAAAAAATCTGAGCGTGGGGAGTTAAAATAGTGTGCCCCATTTCCCCTTTGAGGTTATCTCTGAAAAGAACCTTTTTGGGGTTTTTTTTTTGCAGATGCTTCAGAAGCACCTTTTCTTTTGTATTTATTTTTTGGGGGGTTTCCCTATTTTCCTCCAAAAATCTTCACATTAGCTTTGTTCCAAAACAGCATGGCATTTCCCATAAAAGATTAAGACATGCCATCTTCTTTAAAGTGATCAACATTACCAGAGTCAATGGGCCTCATTACAACCCGGGCGGTAAGGGATTACCGGTACCGGTAAGGGCACTGGTGCCGGTAATCCCTTACTGCCGTATTCCGAGGTCCCTTTGCGGGTCCTCTCTTAACAGCTGGTTTTACCAGCCATTAAGCACAGGACCCGCAAAGGGACCTTGGTACCGTAATTACCGCCTTCCCCATTTCCATTGAGCCCTATGGGGGAAAAAATGGGAATGGGGAAGGGCCAGTGGTGAATGGGGAATTACCGCCCGCCAACCTTGGAATTGGGCAGTAATTCCGCCATTCACCATGGCGGAATCGGTAAGGTACCGGCGTCAACCATGGCGCTAATAGCGCCATGGTTAACGCCTGGGTCGTAATGAGGCCCTATGTTTTCATTGTTGCAAAAGAAGATGCCAGCTCTAAGCATAAAAGCAAACATATCTCGGTTGATTAAACACCTAGCAATATTTTGCGGAGGACAAAAAACAGAACTATTGTCCCATATTGCCCTAGGTACCAAACCAGAAAAAATTACCTTGGCATTTGCAAGTAGTTTCATTACTGCCTGAACCAAGTTTTCTAGATCTTTAAACAAAGTAGGGGCACTGACATAGCCCAAATGCAAAGCACCACAGTGCAGGACAACCACATATGAATTGTTAACCCTAGCCATATCTTGGCAAACTTCTACCGTTGCCTGCAAATTAAAACCACCTCCACTCCTTTTATATCAAAATTCTTTCCCACATTCCTACATTTTGCATACTGCTCCAAACCATTCACAAACATATCTCCAAGCACCACCACCCTGACTTTCTCCACCTCCGCCATCTTCACTACACACAGCCTCTCTCAATACGAAGCAGAACCTCAACACCTGATTGGCTAATCCTCAAAGTACACTACCATTTCATGCTCGGAAGCCCCGGATGTGGCATGTCCTGTCTGAGAACATCCATGCTGTCCGTGGAGCATGTAAGTAACTCTGGGGCAGCCCTTCTACCCTTTACACTTCACTCTCTGCACCATTCCCTCATTGGATACTGTTAAGCAGTCACACAACCATCCACTAATCACTTGCAAGACCTCTACATCTAACTCCATCATTACAATTCAGCACTGTTGATCACTCAGATTACAATTGCGCTGTGACTGCAAAGCACCTACAGCAACTACTAGTAAACACTCCAACACTCCAACATTTCTACTTGCAGATTCATGCACATCCACGTGCATGAACACATAGTACAGGTATGAATATTTTTTGCTCAGTACATCATACATGCCAACATTCCGACCCACCTGAGAGGGACATTTCCTCCGAAAAATCAGAAGACAACATTTGTGTCATAAGAATGCAATGGGCAAAGATGTATTTTCGGTGGGAGAACGTGAAAAAAACAATATTTTTCACGAAAAATTGAGAGTCTCCTGCTGAAATCGGGGGAATTGGCATGTATGGTACATGTACATCTCTTATATAAATGTATATAAACAGAGTAACTGCCACTTACCCTGTGCAACCTGTAAAACAAGCTTACTGTAATTTCTCTCCCATCTGCTATCATCAAGTGTCACTTGCAAATTTGTCTGCTCTCTAAATTTTTATTTACCCATATTATTAACTACAATGTGCAAACTGTTATTTTCTTCATTCATTCTATCATTTCTGTAACCACATTTCAACCATGATAGCATTTAATGCATTATAGTTCATAAGATGTACATAAATTTTTCTTTCTATACATTCTGCATATTTCACATACATTCTCTTATTTCAACTTCCTTTACAAATGACTATATTAGTAATCAAACACAATACACACAGCTATCTAACAAAGTGTCATTTCATGTTAAAACATGGGAGAAATAACAGTATAATTATGGAAAAAAAGGCTTTCTAGTGTGTTATAAAATTACACGAAGCTAGGAAGAGTACATGCATCTTTATTTGTGCACACAGATAGCCAACATCATTTGAAAGGCTCCCAGCTGAAAAAAACACCACTGCCTCTACAACTGTTCTTCCAATCTAGAGAGCTCTCTCATTCCAGCTAGTTGCCCACTCCGTTCTAGATTTCACACAGCATTCAACTATGCACAGGTGCAGTCGTATCTATCGCATCATCTACAACTATGTACAGTGTTGTAAAGCAAGACATACAACATCTCCCCCCTTCCCTACAGTCTGCAACACAAGGAAACGATCCTTCCATGCAACCCTTACTTTATTTCAGACTCTCCCATCTCCAAGCACCACAGAATCACCCAGTACTTTAGTAATCACCCACTGAGTAATAAGCTGCTAACCCCATCAAACCCTTCTGCTTTATTTCCCACACCTTCACAAACACATACATTGCATACTTTTCCATACAGTGCCTGCCATTTACCCTGCAAAAATAGCAAACAAAGCATACCATTATGTCTTCAATCTCCTAACATCCAATAACACTGCCTTACAAAGTCAAGAGTGCTCTGTGCACTTACTATTGTACTCATTTCTAAAGCATATTCAACTAACAGATTCTAAATAAAGTATACAGAATGCACATAGGCAAAGAAAACTGCATGTACGTGCTATGCACTTTTAACAGAAAGCACTACTACTGCAAAAACAAACAAATCCATGTCTATATTAACAACAGTGCTATTAACAAACAAATTTACTAACTTCTTTCTTTCACAATTGCAGTGAAGACCACTCTCCTGAAAAGCAGCAGCGTCTGAAGTACGAACAAGAACTCAGAAGAAACCTACTCTTTCCATCAAAAAAGTAAGTGCAATACTGCCATAATATTCTAACTGTTACTCAAACACTGTAGAATTCTAGTATTCTAGAACAAACAATGTTATTTACCCTGCAACATTAGATTCAGTATTAGTGCTTCCCATCACCAGCTCCATATTTTGTATTGCAATCTGAACACCAGTATAGTAACACACAAATACAAGAATAGCCTTCCAAACCTGATGTAGCAGCCCATTGCCCAATCACACACCTCTACATCCATCCTTACCATCATACTCAGACACTCATGCCCAAAGCACACATACACTGCACAACATCCCAACCCACACTTTCTTTTTTCTCCAACAGACCCCAAAGAATGGCTACCAAAAAGCAACTCTGTAGAAAGCAACGCAAAAGTAAACAAAATCAAACTAAAACTCTCCAAAACAAGCATCCACCGCTACCAGAATTTGTACAAAAAGTTCAAACATAACAGCTAATACAGTCATTAAGCAAAACAACACAAGCTTCCAGTATATAAACTTTGCCTCCTCTTTCAAAATGTAAAACGAAACAGAAAGTAATTAACAAGACTACAGCTACCAATAGTGCTAACACTGCACCTATAAATCTTGATGTAGTTGAAGTAAACATAACAAAAAAAATTCTACCACAGAGTCCTTCAGAACCTTGTAACAACAGGAGCAAAATCAGACACAACCCACAAAACCTAACGTTGAAAATTAATCCTAGAAGCTTTCATAGACAGTGCAATCCTTCTCAAAAGGAAATTATTTATTTTAGTTTTAAACAGAATGAAACCACTAACAAAACTAAGTACTAAACTACAAAAAAACTTCTCAATCAACAAAATATCATCAAAGATAACTTCACAAACATCTGTGGAGGTGAATGGGGTCACACCACGCGCACAGAACCATATTTCAATGAAGAAGCATGCGAACAAAAGCAAATGAACCCAATTGCCTTACATGCCAGTGGCCGAGGGTATGAACAACATAATAATACCATTACAGAACAAGAAACGCTCCTCACAAAAATATCCCCAGAAAACTCAGTATTACCTGTCATTCCACTCAACCAATACATCCAGTCTACAAATGGCCGTGCACATCAATGCGTAACATTGCCAAAAAATCTTTCAAATCTTTACGCCACTTCCTTAATCAGTATGTGAAAGGCAAAGACAAATTCAAAATTAAACTACTACAAAATATGGACCCCTGACCAGTGTGCAAATACACAGGACTACAAGGACATTCATTAGCCTTCATTTCTGGACCTGATATCAACACATCATTCAACTATAGGAAATCTGGTCCATAAACTGTACTATGCCAAAAGTCCTGCTTTAGCACTAGCCAACTTAAATACCAATCTTCTACATGGTACAGCCAAACAACTACTCGAAGAAATAGAGCATGTCCAGAGAAAATATTTTGGAATTGAAAGCCACTTACAAAATGCAATAGATTTACAACAGCCTGCCAACAACTGTAGAGATGGCAACATTCTATTAAACACATACAAAAAAGAAATACTGAAGTTTAAAAGTACATCTGTTGAAGTACCAAACCACCTGTGTGTGTGTTGCCACAGGACTTTTTAGAAAAATAGCACATAAACGGTAGACATAACGTACAAAATAGAAGACAATGAAGATTCCAAATGGTTCCAATTAGCTCTCTATATTATAGCGGAAAACAAATACGAAATGAATGACCGCTTAATACTTTGCAATTAGTGCACTGCAAAGCTTGACAAGAACCAAACACCTACACGTGCTATAACAAATAACTTGGAATTATTCCCATTACCAAAATCCCTGCAACAACTCAACTTATATGAAAGCATCATAATTCAAACAGTGCACGAATTCCAAGCAATAATACGCCTCCAAACAAAAACAGCAAAACTACCTCCCTCTGAATTAGTGAAAGGCATTTGTGGCAAAGTAGTTTATTTGCCATTAGAAAATGTACACACTCTAGGAGTGCAACGTCCAATAGATCAATCTTTAATTATCTTAGTAAATGGCGTACCTACAAAAGACAAAAGAAATTGGCAGCAACTCATGGACGTATATGAAGTTAGACAAGCCCTGCAATATCTAAAAGACAACAATGAATGCTACAGAGAAATTAATATTGAAGAAAACCTGACGGAAACCACTGAAATAATTCAAGAGTCATCAGAAACTGGTCAATTTCAACTTCTAGATCCTGCTGCAGAATCCAGTATCTTAGACCATTATACAGTTCACCCATTACACTCGAAAGATACCATAGGTGATGCACTGGAAACATACCAAATGCGACAAGCTAAAGGATCTCCAATCAGCATATGGGAAAAAAGTATAGAAGCACGTGCCTTTCCTCTACTCTTTCCTACTGGAAAAGGAGGAAGGTACGATGATAGACCCACACAAATAACAGCATCAAAATACCCCTCTTTGTGAATGTATTATGAAGACCCAAGATTCTGACAAAACAACCTTCTCTTTGAAAGTGAACTAGCAACTCTGTGCTACGGAGTTGCACACACATTGAAATCAGGTACCCATTTTCAAAATATGTCAGCAACGGAATTACTACAAAAAGTGCAAGAAAAAATGAGATTTTACAGTCAAGCATTACAAATCTTTTAGCAAACATGCGTGGTACAAAATAATACTGGTTTCGACGTCACAGAGATGTACGTTGTATGATAAGAAACCTTGGCCCAGCCACTTCGTTTGTGACCATGTGTAGAATATACATGGGAAGATTTACACAATTTCTTACGCATAGCAAACAAAAACAAAATTAACATAGATATAAAAACACCAGGAGAACTCTGCGCTCTAGATCCTGTGAATATATCAAGATATTTCCATCATCGCTTCATTGCTAGGCTACACTTCATTTGTAATAAAACTGTTCCTCCCCTTGGAGAAGTGCAACACTTCTTTTGGAGAAAAGAATACCAAGCCAGAGGAGCACCACATATGCTCATGCTTTTGTGGATTAAAGATGCTCCTAAATTTGGTCAGGATAGTGATGCCACTGTTTTGCAGTTCATCCACAAATATGTCACTTGTGAAATCCCTTCACAAACAACATATAGTGACCTTCATGCACACATTTTACAATTACAAAGACACAAATGTGGGAAATATTGTTGTTGCAAATATAAAAACAAAGGGAAATACTACAACAAATGCTGCTTTGGTTTCCCTAGACCAGTTTCAACAACAGGTCAAGTAAACAACTTCATGTCTTCAGTTAGACATAGTGTCAAAGGTAAATCACCTAAGAACACATATTACATAAAAAGAACAGAAGAATCAAAATACATCAATGATTACAATGCAACCATTGCCCTCCTATGGAATGCAAACATAGATATCCAGTACGTTGCAGACATTTCCACTGCAGTTGCACAATATGTCACAGCCTACTTAACCAAAGCAGAGAAAACAGAGCTTCAGGACCTCTGGGATGACATATCATCTGACAAAACACTATCACAGAAATTGTACAACTTAGGCAGAAAAATGCTCTCTCATAGAGAATGTGGCTGCTATGAAGATGCACACTGTTTAACTGGTACTGCCTTGTATGGAAAATCTGACAATATAGTATGGCTAAGTCTTGGTCCTACTAAATCTAGAAAAAGAGCTTTCAAATCATATGAGGACATAGAAACAATAGCCAAAAATGATCCCAACAGCCAAGACATTTTGAAAAACAATTTACTAGACACATACTACCCAAACAGGAGTACCACTTTGGAAACCACGTGTCTCTACCACATAGCCCAAAACTTCATATACAAAAATAATATTAAACCAGATGAAAAGAAAGGAAGATACAGAGTAGCAAATTGTGAAGGCAGCTTAGTGAAACTTACCAAAGGCAGCTTAATTAATCATATCAAATTGTCATTAAAGATTCCCATGAAAACGCTTTGAAAGCAAATTAAAGCACTATAACAGATGTAAACTTTACACAGTACCAAACAATGTTGCACAATGAACATCAACACGAAGAACTCCAGGCCCAACTAGATGTGGGCACTCCTGACAGTAGTCAACCTTCTGTAATAGGAAGCCAAGAACCACTTGTACCGTCACTAATAGCAAATGAGGCAGAATTAGCCATGGCAGAAGTAGAAAACATCATGTGTCAAACTGTTATCATGAGCAATCTACAGAACACTTTGCTATACTGAAATCACAACTAAACACTGAGCAGCGTACCATTTCCCAAGAAGTAACAAAACAAATTGAACATGGTGTGCAACATGAAAAGAAAAACTATACCTGCCAAGATTGCAAACCTATACTGCTATACGTGAGTGGTCAAGCTGGTTCCGGCAAAACATTCTTAATCAAAATCATCAGCAAGTTCCTCCAACAATTGACAAACACCAACCTGTCAGCTGTTCTAACTGCCCCCACAGGTTTAGCTGCCTACAACATAGGTGGTGTCACTTTACACTGATTACTACCCCTTCCAGTGGAACACCCAAAAAAATGTGACTATTACAAACTTTCTACAGAAGCTGCAATGGAACTACGCAGAGTTTTCAAACAAATGAAAATGCTGCTAATAGATGAGGTGAGCATGGTCTCCAACCTAATGTTGGCTTTAATTCACCTCAGACTACAAGAGGTCCTCAAAACAGACTACGAAGAGCTCTTTGGAGGAAAACAGATTATTGTTTTCAGAGATCTTCAATTAACACAAGTGAAAGCTGAACCTATTTTTAAAACCTTAGGGCACAAACTGTGCCATATAATTCTTGGCAGCATAGGAAATGTAAACGTTTGGCAACATTTCTAATACAGAGAATTAACTGAAAATATGCAGCAGTCTGCAGACTTGACATACGCCAACATTAAAAAAAATATTAGAGTTGGTGTACTATCTCAAGAAGCCCAAACTACATTAAAAACCAGGCACATCCATGCACTCTATGGCTATACCTCATGTGCTACTGATGTCATGGAATAATTAGCACACAAAATGTCAATTGTATGTACTTGATGCCAACTCTTGCAAGCTGTTCAAAATTTTATATAACAATGTTAAAAAAAGAAATGCAACCAATAGTTCAAATTGCCTCTACAGACAAACTGGACGTACATGGTATAACACTGCCCATGTGTCAACAAGCCACAACAAGGCTAAACACCTTGGAAAACTCTATCTCTAACACAGCTGGTTTAGAGAAAATATTGAAATTATCTTTAAACTGTAGATTAATGCTTACACATAACCGTGACGTGGACCAAGGACTAGTTAATGGAGCACTTGGTACAGTTTTTGGATTTCAAACATACCCATGTGACAACAATATTCAATTTGTTACTATTCTCTTTGACAAACGATCCGAAGTTAAAAGGATAGGACACTCAACTGCCCGCTTCCTTCTTTTCAAAGACATATATGTACTCAGAGAACAATTTTTTCTAACTCTAGCATACACACTCACCATTCACAAATCACAAGGTCTTACCCTAGATAAAGGATTGATAGATATTGGTAGCACAGTCTTTAAAGAAGGCATGAGCTATGTAGCACTATCACGCTTACGTACACTTGACAGACTATTTCTAATCAACTTTGATGCAAGTAAAGTAAATGCTGATATTTCTTGCATTCTAGAATACAATAGACTGCGTTCACTCTACACCCCCCATCTAAAAACCTATCCTGTTCTGCAAAAGGCAACATGGTGTAAAAGAAAACTACTTCAGACTCAATCTATGCAGGATCTCACAGCAATTAATCCAAAGAAAGTAAAAGAATGTAATACCTCATCAAGGACCACAACCGAAGAAGAATCTACTGGTCAAAGTAACTCAAGTACCTCTTCAAAGAAGCAACGCAAACTCCCAACAAATGACTTGGACACAGAACTGTAAGGTCCATTCAAATTTTCAAATACAACTGGTGTAAATTGCTACGCAAATGTAGCAATAAATATTCTATTCCAATTGCCACCAATTATTGACAACATTTACTTACACGGTACAGACCAAATGCATTTGCAAATGTTAGTTATTCATAAAAATGCAACCAACAATCCTGACAACACTTATAGTGTTCATGGAATAAGACAGGAATTGGACTACTGTTCTGCAATGGTCAAATTCACTATAAACTCAAAAGAAGATCCACAAGAATTTCTAATGTACTTGCTACAAGTACTAGAAAAAAAAACATACCTATAAATTAAATCTTCCAGATTTCATACATGTGGAAACATGCATGCAATCTTTGCAGGCATGTAGTACAAGAAGAAGTTCCTAATGAATGCATTGTGTATGTATACATAACTAACTGTGAATCCATTCCATTTCAGCAACTTATACAAAATGCAAACCATAGCAGATTATGTACTACCTGCAATTCCGATAATCGTTCCACCTTACAAATACAGACACATAGTAAATAAGTAATAGTAATGCTTTTACGTTATAATGCAGATGGTGCCAAAAACAACTGCAAGCTGACTGGGTTCACACATGGTCAAGTATCACTTGGTAAGAAAACCTTCACAACAATAGGTATAATCACCATGCAGGAGCCACAACCAATGCAGGTCACTAGACTGCATACATAAAAAAGAATTGTGGATGGTTCGAATGTAATGATAGTACCATTACTCTAAAGGAGAGATTACCAGCAAATCGTGTAAACACGTACTTAATATTCTTAAAACCAAAATTTAATAACTAATCCGTGTATGAACATAAATAAAACTTGAACTTCAAAACTAGACCAGTTAGAATACGCCAACAGGTATCTAACTGCCCCAAGAATCTGCAACAAAGAAACAGATAAATGAATACCACTAAAATTAAAAAAGAAATACAAAGTTAGAATACGCCAACAGGTATCTAACTGCCCCAAGAATCTGCAACAAAGAAACAGATAAATGAATACCACTAAAATTAAAAAAGAAATACAAAGTTAGAATACGCCAACAGGTATCTAACTGACCTAAAAATCTGCAACAAGCCAACAGATAGATGTCTTGTTGCACTAAAATGGAAAAATAAATAAACAAATAGAATACACCAACTTCTATCTAATTGCAACAATACTGCCACCACTTCCAAATGAAAAACCATACGCCTATTCAATTCCTCCTATTGATATCAATGATAGAAATATGTTGTACCACAACGTAGAAAGTTCTTTTTTTTAATCCAACATGGATTTGTTTCCCACAGACACAATGATTTAATCAACAGACACGGGACCTGAGCAAATTGCACAGTACACCAGTTTGAACTATAGTACTTCTCAAGTACCAACTAGGAGGGTCGACAAAATACAGAATTGTCTACTATGCAATGCCATATTCATTATAAACTACATACACTAACATGTGATTTTTTTATTTTATCACAGTGATTGAAAAAAAATGTGTGCTCCAACTACCAATGCCACGAAAAAACTGCATACAACCACAAAAATTAAAACAGTAAGTATATAAGGATTGGACTCACAAACTGCAGCATAACACACCCATTCAAGCAAACACCTGACCATAAACCTCAATCCAAAATGTTTGCTTCCATGGGCATCTTATGCTGCAGCACTTGTTGCCACTACAATCTTGACTTCATGGCCTGGCCAAAACTCTTCATACAGCCTCAACAAAGGAAAAAGTCAGTATATAATAATTAAACTCACAAAATTAAGCCATGCAAACGAACACTTCACCAATAAATACAACCCAAAATGCCAACAATCTGAACACAATCCAACAAACAAACAAACACACATCATCTCACTATGCTATAAACACTATTACACTACTAACAATCAATACTCACATTTTTTAAAGCATATCCCCTAAGCAGGCCACATACCACAATCAAAATATTTGGTAGCATTGTAGAGTTATGCTGCGGTGGTTGTGGCCAGGGCCTAGAGTCTTGGGTGCATGGCCTACGGCCTTCGGCCATGCACCCAAGACTCTAGGCCCTGGCCACAACCACTGCAGTATTACACCGATAGAAGCAAACACCTACCAAATGACCACAACCCAAAAACATAATACACCCACCTCAAAACTATCCACTTCAATTAACATTCTAAAAAATAATTACAACCAACGTACAAACGCTTCAATAAATACCCTCTTCACGCAATGCTCTTCTAACGACCCAAAACCAACATCATACTAAAGTAAAATATCCAGTAGTGCGCCCAGTGTTAGTATGTCCAAGTGTTAGTATGTCAGTGGACAACTGCAGTGACTGCGGACATCGCAGACACATCACGGCCTTCTCCCACCTAAACAAATACAGCATTTGACCCATCTCTTACTCCCCTACCCTCTTCAAGCACTCATACACACCAACACACTCCCCAAAATTGGATTTATGCTCACTTCCAGCGCATGTCCGTGCGTCCAATGTGGCGGGTGCATCGAAACATTTTGTCGCACCTCACACCTCATCCCAGCCAATCAAACAACACATTGCATGTCCGCAGACATGATGCAAGCCGATTATCCAATCGGTTCCCTGTTCGCGGAGCAAACAGGTAAGTGTGTCCGCGGAACAGACATAGATATCACTTTTTTTTTGCCTTATGTTTTGTTCACTTAAAAAAAAATGACTGGACGAATTTACAAAAGCACGCTTTTGGGACCAAGCAGCCACTCCTGCCGCACATTTGGTGAAAATCCGTCCAGCAGTTTGGGCTCTAGGCACAACAGAATTTTTTACCATTATGTCTATAGGGAAAAAAGAACTTTTAGGACCCCTCTATAACTCCCCCCCCTTGTTTGGTGAAGATTCGTCCAGGGGGAGCAAAGTTATAAACTGCCCAAAAAGTACTCTTCCTACAGGTTTAGCAACTTAACCACAACTACATGGCTACCGCAGGCCATGTAATATATATATATATATATATATATATATATATATATATATATATATATATATATATATATATATATATATATATCACTAAAAAAAACATTGTTAAGGGGACGTTATGGTTAAGTTGCCCTACCAAAAACTTGTGCACTTCACTAAAAACTTTTCAAACATGCCATTATGGTTCCAAGTAAAACCGAAAAACACCTTAAAAACCCCAGTTATGGTAGGCTAAGCGACCATAACTGCCCGCACCACTGTCCTCTGCTAACACTAACACCCAGGACATGAAAGAAGGAATCACAAATGTCATTAATGACAACAATGATGACATCACATGTTATGGTAAGCTAAGCAACCATAACTCGCACCAACACTCTCAGGTGGGCTTCAACAAATGTCGACATTTCAAAACGTGTAATCATGTAACCAAAGTACCGTTTGTAAGCAGTAAAGGGATATCATTGAAATATAAACACAAGATAACATGCATTACCCAGTATGTAGTATATGCTATTACATGTAGTTGTGGACTACATTACATTGGATCCACAATAGGCCCCTTAAAACTGCGCATTTTGCAACACTATCGGGCCATAAAAAACAAGGGCCAAACATATTCACTACCAATACATTTTAAAGAAAAACATAATAGTGATGTGAAAGCAATGTCTTTTGTGGGTTTGGGACATGTTCCCCAGCATCAAAGAATGGCAAACAGAGAGCTCAAATTACGCCAACTTGAAGCCACTCTAATCTGTAAACTTGATTCACTAAAACCGAATGGATTAAACATTGATTCAGAGTTATATGTGTTCCTGTATGAATAGAAAATATGCAACAAAAATGAAATTGTTGAAACAACCAGTATCTCTTTTAAATCTGTTCAGAGCCATTTGAAAATAACAATGAACTTGACTTCTCTTTTTTGATGTATTACTAGAAAAATATGACTTAACATGTGGACATCTAAACTGTATCCTAAAAATTCTATATATTGTGTACCTGTTTTTAGAGAATGAGATAAGTACTTCTAACATACAGTCATCACCTTATTTTTTCACATTGTATATGACATTATGAATTATGCACTGGCACTTTAAATAGCTAATTTGCACAAGCTTATTGCACTTTGTTAAAATGCAATTTTGCACGGTTTTATGCATAGACAATTGAACAAGCATAAATAACCTATTTTAAGTTTCAGAAGTACATATACATATGTGGATTCCACTAATTGTTGGAATCACATGTTACATTAGGCACAAACACTTTCTGCTACTATTGCTGTTTCTTTTTCCTACTTCAATTCCCTTGTATATATTCATATTTGTATGTGTTGTTGTCTCTTTGTGATTTGTGTATAATAATGCAATTATGTAGTAAGTGGGTTTTATTACCTACTTATCACAAGTTTCACTGTACGCAAAACTCTAATATGAAAACAGTTATCATTTCAATATTCAACATGGCAAGCTTATGAATATTGCACCTCCATCATGTATGCTGCACACAATGCCTATGTTTCTACATGAGTACCTTAGTATACTGGATTGAAGTTAATAATAGAATGCTATTTATAGCAATGCATAGCTTAATGCACTGATTAGCACTTGATATTTATTCTAATAATCTTTGACACTTTTTTTATTAACATTACACTAAGAATCCCTTGTACAGTCTTTTCATGAAAGGTAAATGCACATGTGATGTCATCAGTGATGTCATCAATGACATTTGTGATGTCATCTTTGATGTCCTGGGTGCTAGTGTTAGCAGTGCACAGTGGCGGCGCGAGTTATGGTTGCTTATCTTACCATAACTGCCGAAATTCAGGGGGTTTTCGGTTTTACTTTGAACCATAACGTCCCTTTAACAACGTTTTTTCACTGAATTTCATAGGTTTTTAGTAGCACAACTTAACCGTAACGTCCCTTTAACAAAGTTTTTTTACTGAATTTCATAGGTTTTAGTAGCGCAACTTAACCATAACGTCCCTTTAACAAAGTTTTTTTACTGAATTTCATAGTTTTTTAGTAGCACAACTTAACAATAATAACTTTGACTTTATGTACATATAATATGGAACATACTGAACCCTTTCTACTGAATTTGACGGTCCGCAGACATGTTTGGACAACAGTACCACCACCTAAAAACTCTGGGGGGGTATGTGTAATAGTTATATCATAACATAGGAACATTTAACAAATTCACAAAGCAGCACACATACAAAGTATATGTAGTAATACTTAAAAAATGTTACCCATATATGTAACACACTAACCATTCATGTAAATACAATATGTTTTAAAATGGAATATACCAAAAGAAGATAAAGTGGCTTCCACCATAATTACCTCACAGATACTCCACAACCAACAGCAAGACCAGACGTGTACACTACTGATTACATATCTCACCAGACATAGTATGTGCACTTCTTTTTACTCATATATTTATAAACTTTCTATATTAGAAAAAAAAACATATTACTTTTTTGTTTTCTCACAGAAATGTGTAGTACTCTCGACTGGCTAGAGGAGCATTTCCCACGAGAGGAAATGTTAGAAAATAGTCCACCTAATGGTACACACTTTACTATATAAACCAATTAATAAATATTATTTTGTATACATTTAACATATACATTTTTTTTTATTACAGACCATACAAAAATTCCAAGCATCTCACAACAACAATCAGAGGATATCACTCTACAGCAGATTAAACAGAAAATGGATGACCTTATGCAACATTTTATGGATTTGAAAAACTTTGTGGAAAATTATGTGAAACCCCCAACAGCATACCATTGTCCAACCTGCACTTGTCCCCCCTCACCCTATCCCATGCAGTTAATCCCAAACCCTGTCTATGGACCAAAGCGTTTCGATGAGATTTCCTTCCCTTCTTCACCTGATCCCAGTTATCTAGAAATCCCTAATTCTCCTGTTTTTGTTTCCGTTTCTGCCCCACCTTCCCAGTCATAATTGTATATATATATATATGAAATAAAGTTACTTTTCTTATATTGTGTTGTAATTACTTTCAGTTCCTTGTGCTAAAACCAATTTTAGGTGTCCACGGACACCACGGTTGTTCGGAAATGTTCGTAAAGAAACGAAAATGTAACTGTCCTGAGGACACTACATCTGTCCGTAATGTTCTCATGCAAGTTGAAAATGTTCTAAGAACACTCGTAGTGTCCTGAAATGTTCGTAAATAAACGAAAATGGAGGTGTCCTTAAGAACACTATGCCTATTCGTAGTGTTCGATAGCAAGCAGAAACTGTTCTAAGAACACTCGTGGTGTCCTGAATTGTTCGTAAATAAACGAAAATGGAGGTGTGCTTGAAACGCTATGTCTGTCCGTATTGTTAGCAAATAAATTAAACTGTGCTAAGAACAAACGGCTGTCCGTAACTGTTCGTTTTACATGTGACGCACTTTTAATTAGTTCAGGACCCGAACACTGTCCGCAGAACATCAACACGCATGCGCAAAACAATGTCCGTACATTGGGTGTCCTGCGGACGACCGCTACCTTAGCGAACATGCTCACAAAACAATCATGTGACCGCGCCCACGCTCATCTCGTGCTCTAAATGCAGACACTGTTCGTGTCCCCGACCAGTTTAAAAGTACATTTCCAAGTAATCCATAATATTTCTCATTAAAAAATCACCATACCACAAATCCCACATACTAATCCTAACTTTCCACATAGTTTTTGTGACTTTTTGAACCTTTTTTGATGTTCGATCTGTCTTGCGGACGGCGCGCATGTCCGCGACCCGCGCACAAGCACCCCGATATAAGACCACGCCCTGGAGCGCATTCTCATTGTGTTTCTGACTATTCCACAGAGCACACTGCATTTTGCTGCATACTTTGCAGATTTTGAGATTTCCATCTCCAAGCCTATGACATCCATGGCTCGACTATTACCACATGGTGCTACATCTGCCTCAGCACCACCCCTTCACCACCACCATTTCCCCAAGGGCCTGAAGAGGGGAACAGGAGTGGGGATACATAGGAGGAAGAAGAGGATGATGAGAATGAGGTAGAGGAAATCCCTACTACCCGCCGTCGGCGTGAATCTTGGGTGTGGCGGTTGTTTACCGTTCATGGAAACGGTCCTAAGTCTCATGCGAACAGTGTCACCTTTAATGAGTGCAAAATGGTACTCAGTCGTGGGAAGCATGGTTCGTATAGCTTTGGGACCACTACCATGAAGCGACACCTGCGCTCATTCCACACTGGGGCCATTCGCAAGGTTGTACCTTGCGAGAAGCGTAGTAGGTTGATTGCCTCTACTTCATCCTCCGTTCCTGATCCTGTCACCACAAGGAACACCTCTGTGGGACAGCGTCTTCCTCAAGCTGCCTAACAGGCCATACAGAATTCTGATGACCCTTACCTTTCGAGGGTCACAGTTGTATGTGTGTACTGTGACACAGTACTCTGCAGGGGGGAGCGACTTCAGAGTGCTTTTGAGACGATCGTCTCAGAGCACCAGAAGACCTGCTCACTACCCAAATAAAACCCACTCTACATCTTCCTCTCTCAGCTCGCCCTTTCTTATCACTTTGGTTGGTGTCCCCCTCCCTTTACCCTCCTTTCCCTCCTCTACTAGTGTGTTGTGTATAAAAAAGAACAAAAAAAAATACAAAATAACAAAAAAAAAAAAAAAATAAGGCTCTTTTCAGAGCCGCCTTTCACAGTTAAAAAATAGAAGTGAAGATACATAAAGCATAGCCATTTCCATTTCGTGAAAGTCCGCGGACGGTCCGCGAACAGAAAAACAATTGCATTGCTACCCTATTGAAACCAATGCATTTTTCTCTAACAGGAAGTGGTGGCTCTGAAAAGAGCCTTTGGGAGGTGTTTGAATGTAAAACATTTTAACTACGTAAGACGTACTTCAAAACGAATGCTGTATTTCTAAAAAAGGTCGCAATGCATTTTGTACATTTCTCAGAAAAATCTGATTGCCAGCATAAGTAAGATGGACTCCATCTTTGCGAAAAATGTATGTACTACGAAACAAAATATTTTCATTGTTAAAAGAGGACATGCCAAAATCTCTTAGGAAGGCACAAACAGCCTTATTAACACTACGCCTTGCTTTCTCCATTTGTGGACCACATGAGAAAGAACGAAGCCAGGCTTGTTTCTGCGCAATCCGTGAAAAAATTATTTTTGAGTTTGGAAACATGTCCATTATCTTCTGAAGTCCTTCTTTCATTGCAAATTGCAAAGAAGTTCCAGACACATGTCCTAAACTGTTCCCTCCACAATGAATTACAATTATGTCTGGATGTTCCTCTATCTTCAAAGTTGCACAGAGAGGTAGCAAGTCCAACCACTTCATTCCACGCACTCCATGCCAGTGTACTTCCACATGTGGCAATCCAAGATCTATAGATACTCCACAGCTTTCTGCATGCACCTTCAACCAATGAATCCACGAGTCTCCCAAAATCCATACAATCTGTGTTTTGAAACACTCAGCCATAGCTATCTGTTCTTCTCTCTGCAAAAACAATATCTGAGAAAACCTCTCCTAGCACAACACACTCACTAAACTTTACTGACCAATCCCTTGCTTCATCCAATCTCATTGACATACCTCCCCTACCCAAATTCCCCGGATGTAATACGCGGTGTCCTAGAACTACCGCCATGTCCGCGAACATATCGTAACATGTACAGCCCTTCTACCATTTCGATTTCACTCTCTGTGCCATTCCCTCATTGGATGTAGCTAAGCAATCACATGACCATCCACCAATCAAATCCAATAACTCTACATGTACTGCATCATCATAGAGCAGCACTACAAATGTACGGTGTATCTCTCGGAGTACAAGTCTCATACCATTGACAACCACGATCTACGAGAAATACTATACAAATCTCCAATATTTCTACTTGCAGCTTGGTCCATATCCATATACATGAACAGAAAGTACAGGTATGCATATTTTCTACCCAGTACATGAACACATTTTCTAACCGACTTTTACCTTCTATAATCTGAAAAATGAATGGACGATCATCGTTTCATTGTCCTAAAATGGCCTGTCACTTACAAACCTTTATATTGTTTAATTTCTTCATACACACACACATGCAAATACTATTAAACTAACATTTTTGAAATAAAATATATACACGACATATAATCACACAAAATAACATACACACTCTATGATCAAATCTCAAACAATAATATTTCTACAAACACATAATTGGTTTTAATTTTTTTCGTTTATATAAGTACTTACATACATTTATATAGGACAAGCAGACTATGACATTCACTCACTGTTACGTGCAAAAGCAGGCTATGACACATAGCTCTCAACTCACACGCTTTTGGCGTGTGTCACCCGCCTTGTAAAGGACTGACTCACCCGCCAAGCCTCCTACACGCCCATTCATTCCAATGGGCGTCTCACCCGCCAAAAACAAAATCAGGTGATTTCACCCGCCTTTGCAACACACATGGTTGAGAGCTATGATGACAATGACTCACTATTACGTGGAAAAGCTTAGTTACAAGAATAGTGGTATAAGTTGGTAGATTATGAATTCCACAAACCATAGTAAAGATATTTTCTTTCCTACTCTTAGTCATAATATAGTTTTAATGGTTTTCAGGAAGGCACTGAGCATTTCAATTAAAAAAAATCTATGTCTAAAATGAAAACAGTGCTATATAGCAACCAAATTACTAATTTCTTTCTTTTACAATTGCAGTGAAGCCCATTCTCCTGAATAGAAGCAGCCGATTTTGATTTACAAAGAACAACTAATAAGCAAACTACTCATTTTTGAAAAAAAAGTAAGTAGATTGTTACCATAAAATTTTATTTATAACTCACACGCCCTGTACGGTGCATTCATGGTATTTCTGTGCCTAGAAATAGAGATTCTGCACCATTCTGACCAAAAATCCCCCCCCCCGTCTTAAACAGTGATCTCCTGTCAAAATGGCCCTCAAATTCCTATTTTTCGGCACACAAATTACCCAACTCAGCCGCTAGAATGTAGATGTTGTAGAACAAACAACTGTTTTAATTGTATAGCTTTACCTATATTATTTATTCTTCTACACACCACCGGCTTAATTTTTTCTGTCATCTGAACCCCAGTTTAGTAACACATTAATTGAAGAATACCCATCCCTAGTAGTTCAACTTCCCAATTCACAATCACACACCATTACATACATCTTTATCATCTTACTCAAACAATCATGCACACAACACACATGCATTGCAGAAAACCCCAACCCATACCTTCTGTATTTTTTTCAACAGACGCTAAAGAATGCCCATCAAAAAGCAACTCCGTAGAAAGGGACGCAGAAGTAGAGCAAATGAAAAGAAAAGTCTCCAACATAAACACCCATCTATAGCAGAATTTGTAAAAAACGTTGAAACACAACAGCTAATACAGTCATGTTGTGAAACAGAAGAAGTTTCTAGTGCAAAAACGTTGCCATCTCTATCACAAAGTAAAACGACCCAAAAAACTATTAACAGAAAATCAACTATCACTACAAATAAAACATCTTCTATAAATCTTGATATAGTACAAAGTAAGCATACCAAGAAAAGTATATTAGCCAAAATGTTCCGTCACAAAGACCTTCAAAATCTGATAAAAACAGGAGAGAAACCAGGTTCAACACTTCAAACCTATCGTAGGAAAGTAATCTTAGAAGCGTTGATAGACAGTGCAATTCTTCTCAAAAGAAACTTATTTATTGTTGTGTTAAACAGAATTAAACCACTAACAAAACTAATAACTAAATTTCAAAAAAGACTTCTCAATAAACGAAATGTGAACAGAAATAACTTCTTAAATATCTGTGGAGGTGAATGGAGTCACACTACAAGCACAGAACCATACTTTAATGAAGAAGCGTACAAACAAACGCAAACAAATACAATTGCCATACATAGCAGTGGTCGAGGTTATGAAAAAGTTAATAATACCATAATGGAACAAGAAGTACTCCTTACAAAAATATGCCCTGAAAACTTAGATTTACCCCTCCACTCGACTGAATCAGAACATCTAATTTACACATGGCCATGCACGTCAATGTGTAACATTCCCAAAAAAATGTTCAAATCTTTACGCCTATTCCTCAATCAATATGTGAAAAGCAAAGACAAAATAAAAATTAAAATACTGCAAAGTATGGATGCTTGTCCAGTACGCAAGCACACAGGACTGCAAGGACATTCGTTGGCCTGCATATCAGGAGCTACTTGCAAAACAACATTCCATGATATCAAAAGGATATCAACACATCATGCAAGTATAAGAAATCTAGTTTATAAACTGTATTATGAAAAAAGTCCTGCTTTAGCAACAGCCAATTTAAATAACATTCTTCTACATGGTACACCAAAAGACCTACTAAAAGAAATCGAGTATATACAGAAAAAATATTTTGGAAATGAAACCCACTTACAAGATGAATTAGCTGTCAACCAACTTTGTAACAAATCTGCACATGGCAACCTTTCACTACACACATACAAAAAAGAAATACTAAAATTTCAAAGCACTTCAGCTGAAGTACCAAACCACGTGTGTGTATGTTGCCGCAGAACGTGTTATAAAAGTAACACAAAAACTATAGACCTTTCATACAAAATAGAAGACAATGAAGATTCTAAATGGTTTGAATTAGCTCTCTACCTTATAGCAGAAAACAAATATGAAATAACTGACCCCATAATACTTTGCAGTTACTGCACTACCAAACTTTACAACAACCAAACTCCTTCACGTGCTATCTCAAATAACTTGGAATTACATCCACTACCAAAACTCCTTCAACAACTTACAGGCATGGAATAATTAGCACGGCGCAAGTGGCCAAAAACGTGCGATTCGCAGTGGAATAGCGAAAATCGCAGTGCAAGTGCGAAATTCGCACGAAAAGCAGCGCCCATCGATTCATGGAAGGCCGTGCGCGAGAAAACCATCGGATGTGCGCTAAAAAAGTGCGCGGCGCACGTTGGCGCACAGGCCATCTAACGGCGTGCGCCAGGTCACAGCGAAAATCGCACAGGCCACAGCGAAAATCGCACATAGCGCGCGCACACAACAAAAGTAGGCGGAACACGGGGCGTAACACTCGGATTGGGAAACAACTTGCCAAAATGTGGGCGTCACGGGGGAAGTACAGGGTGCAAGTGCGCGGAACGCCCACACGCTCGCCTACAACACGTATTCATGGAATCGAATAGGGCAAAACAGCGCACGGTCAAACCAGCGCACAGGCACAAAAACGACCGCCACAAGAAAGCAGGCGGTAGCGTCTCTGCGCCTGTAATAAATGTGCGCCAAAAGGTGCGCCAACAAATAGCACCTATATACAGCTATGATGAATGTCCTATACTGTGGCCCTCCAGGACAAATGACGTGCAAAGGGGTACCCACAAATACGGACACCCGCTGACTGAAAAATAACGTGTGCGTGTATTTCGGGGTGCGCGGGAAGTTTCACACGCGATTTGGCTGGGTACGTGGATTCCAGGGGTGCGCGGGAAGTTTCACACGCGATTTCGCTGGGTATGTGGATTACAGGGGTGCGCGGGAAGTTTCACACGTGATTTGGCAGGGTACGTGGATTTCAGGGGTGCGCGGGAAGTTCCACACGCGATTTGGCTGGGTACGTGGATTTCAGGGGTGCGCTGGAAGTTTCACCCGCGATTTGGCAGGGTACGTGGATTTCAGGGGTGCGTGGGAAGTTTCACACGCGATTTGGCAGGGTATGTGGATTTCAGGGGTGCGCGGGAAGTTCCACACGCGATTTGGCCGGGTACGTGCGCGAGAATTTCCACACGCGATTTGGCTGGGTACGTGGATTTCAGGGGTGCGCGGGAAGTTTCACACGCGATTTGGCAGGGTACGTGGATTTCAGGGGTGCGCGGGAAGTTCCACACGCGATTTGGCCGGGTACGTGCGTGGGAATTTCCACACGCGATTTGGCTGGGTACGTGTATTTCAGGGGTAAGCGGGAAATTCTACACGCGATTTGGCTGGGTGCTCCCAGGGATTCCCTGTACACCCTCCACGGCCCCTGCAGGCAGCCGACACCACAGGGGACTACCCTGCACACCTGCTCATGTCACCCAGCACCCCCACCCCCCAGCACTGTGGGGCACCCTCCACCAGGCCCCAACTCATGTCTCCCACCCACCCCCACCCCCCAGCACTGAGGGGCACCCTCCACCAGGCCCCCACTCATGTCTCCCGCCCACCCCACCCCCCAGCACTGTGGGGCACCTGCCACCAGGCCCCCACTCATGTCTCCCTGCACCCCCAACCCCCAGCACTGTGGGGCACCCTCCACCAGGCCCCCACTCATGTCTCCCACCCCCCACCCCCCCAGCATTGAGGGGCACCCTCCACCAGGCTCCCACTCATGTCTCACACCCACCCCACCCCCCAGCACTGTGGGGCACCCTCCACCAGGCCCCCACTAATGTCCCACTGCACCCCCACCCCCCAGCACTGTGGGGCACCTGCCACCAGGCCCCCACTCATGTCCCCCTGCACCCCCACCCCCCAGCACTGTGGGGCACCTGCCACCAGGCCCCCACTCATGTCCCACAGCACCCCCAGCATTGAGGGGCACCCTCCACCAGGCCCCCACTCATGTCTCCCACCACCCCCACCCCCCAGCAGTGCAGGGGCAGCCTCCACCAGGCCCCCACTCATGTCTCCCACCCACCCCCATCCCCCAGCACTGAGGGGCACCCTCCACCAGACCCCCACTCATGTCTCCCACCCCCCACCCCCCCAGCACTGTGGGGCACCCTCCACCAGGCCCCCACTCATGTCTCCCACCACCCCCACCCCCCAGCAGTGCAGGGGCAGCCTCCACCAGGCCCCCACTCATGTCCCCCTGCACCCCCACCCCCCAGCACTGTGGGGCACCTGCCACCAGGCCCCCACTCATGTCCCCCAGCACCCCCACCCCCCAGCACTGAGGGGCACCCTCCACCAGGCCCCCACTCATGTCTCCCTGCACCCCCAACCCCCAGCACTGTGGGGCACCCTCCACCAGGCCCCCACTCATGTCTCCCACCCCCCACCCCCCCAGCATTGAGGGGCACCCTCCACCAGGCTCCCACTCATGTCTCACACCCACCCCACCCCCCAGCACTGTGGGGCACCCTCCACCAGGCCCCCACTAATGTCCCACTGCACCCCCACCCCCCAGCACTGTGGGGCACCTGCCACCAGGCCCCCACTCATGTCCCCCTGCACCCCCACCCCCCAGCACTGTGGGGCACCTGCCACCAGGCCCCCACTCATGTCCCACAGCACCCCCAGCATTGAGGGGCACCCTCCACCAGGCCCCCACTCATGTCTCCCACCACCCCCACCCCCCAGCAGTGCAGGGGCAGCCTCCACCAGGCCCCCACTCATGTCTCCCACCCACCCCCATCCCCCAGCAATGAGGGGCACCCTCCACCAGGCCCCCACTCATGTCTCCCACCCCCCACCCCCCCAGCACTGTGGGGCACCCTCCACCAGGCCCCCACTCATGTCTCCCACCACCCCCACCCCCCAGCAGTGCAGGGGCAGCCTCCACCAGGCCCCCACTCATGTCCCCCTGCACCCCCACCCCCCAGCACTGTGGGGCACCTGCCACCAGGCCCCCACTCATGTCCCCCAGCACCCCCACCCCCCAGCACTGAGGGGCACCCTCCACCAGGCCCCCACTCATGTCCCCCTGCACCCCCACCCCCCAGCACTGTGGGGCACTGCCACCAGGCCCCCACTCATGTCCCCCAGCACCCCCACCCCCCAGCACTGAGGGGCACCCTCCACCAGACCCCCACCCATGTCTCCCACCACCCCCACCCCCCAGCAGTGCAGGGGCAGCCTCCACCAGGCCCCCACTCATGTCTCCCACCCACCCCCACCCCCCAGCACTGAGGGGCACCCTCCACCAGGCCCCCACTCATGTCTCCCACCCCCCACACCCCCCAGCACTGTGGGGCACCCTCCACCAGGCCCCCACTCATGTCTCCTACCACCCCCACCCCCACCACCCAGCAGTGCAGGGGCAGCCTCCACCAGGCCCCCACTCATGTCCCCCTGCACCCCCACCCCCCAGCACTGTAGGGCACCTGCCACCAGGCCCCCACTCATGTCCCCCAGCACCCCCACCCCCAGCACTGAGGGGCACCCTCCACCAGGCCCCCACTCATGTCTCCCACCACCCCCACCCCCCAGCAGTGCAGGGGCAGCCTCCACCAGGCCCCACTCATGTCTCCCTGCACCCCCACCCCCCAGCACTGTGGGGCACCCTCCACCAGGCCCCCACTCATGTCTCCCACCCACCACACCCCCAGCACTGAGGGGCTCCCTCCACCAGGCCCCCACTCATGTCTCCCACCCACCCCACCCCCCAGCACTGTGGGGCACCCTCCACCAGGCCCCCACTCATGTCCCCCCGCACCCCCACCCCCCAGCACTGTGGGGCACCTGCTGTCATGATCTCTGCTTCCAAAAGGTCAGGGTTTTCCCAACTCCCTTGGAAGCAGATCCATAACCCAGGTTCCGAGTGCCAACCAGTCCCAATTGGGACCTTTTGGACCCAGTCCTGGCGCCAGTGGCACCAGGCTCATAAATATGCCCAGTCCCAGCGCTGGAAGCGCCGGGCTCATAATGCTTGGGTGGACTTACCTGCAGCAGACCATGCTGCTTACTTGCCTGCCAGTTGAGCCTCTGATCCTCTTCTGTTTGGAACTACTTTTCCTGTTGGGTGGGGCAGGAGCCACTCCCTAGATTCAGAACACTGGAACTCTTCTGGAAAGCAGGAACTCTTTTCTTACCTAGGTGTGGCTGTGGAAGGAGACGCCTAAGCACTACAGGAGGCTATTTAAACCACACCCGATGGATGAATCTTGCTTTGCGTTATTCTGCATCCTCTGCAGCAGAACGCTCATCGTGTCTTCTGCATCTGATCCTGGGCCTAAGGAAAAAGGCTTACCATCCTGAATCCAGTCTTCAGCAACACCTATAAAGACAAGAAAGAACAGGTTAGCATTACGGTCTTCAGTGACAGCTCTTCACTTACCGGGTCCATCGGCTGTCACCAACGCCTCGCGCTGCATTCCGGCATCTGAAAGACAGAAGCTTACCTGCTCTTCGTGCGCTCCGGAGGTCTTCACACTGCATTCCGGCATCTGAAAGACAAAAGCTTACCAACTCTTCGCACGCTCCGGAGGCCTTCGGCGCTGCATCCCGCATCTGAAAGACAAAACAAGGTGCGTTTAAAGACATTGGGGAACTTTAATACTCACGTGCCATTACTCCTTTCCACATCTAACCCAGTGGGTATTCCGGCACCCTGCAGCCGCTCCGAACTTGTACCTGCAAAATAAAAAGACAGTTAGAGCGCATCGTGAAGCAGGCAACAAGCGCTTACTTACGTGCTTCCAGGCGCTTCTATTCATCACACGGGCTCCATCTTCAACTCACTTCAGCCCGTCATCCGCCATCGCCGGAACCCTGCAAAACAAGAAACATCATTACTAAAGACTTTAAAGACATTAGAATTACTCGAAACTTACCGTTCGTGCAGTAAACGACGGACAGCAGTCCTCTGAAGTCAAGAGGCCTGCTCCCCTTATCCAGTGAAGAAACTGGTTACAGCACCCTGCCCCGAGGCAGATGGAGAGCACGGCGTTCACTTACCTAAGGTGAGAGCGTTAACCTTTGGGGTTCTACAGGAGAAGAGAAAGGGATGAAGAGAGAGACATTCAATAACCCAGTTCCTTAATCCCATATTTTCTATCTGCAGACATCTTACCCTTCAAGTCAGACATACAGTGCACAGAGGTCCAGCCCAAAGAGCCAGCCGTGTGTTACACATCACCTTTGCAGATGCGGTATACGCCCAGTCAAGACCGGCGCCTCTACGGGAATCAGGTGAGCGTTACAGAACGCAAAGCCTACCACAAAACTCCCGTCCAGGTGCTATGGAAACCTCGGATATCGACCAGCTAGCCCAGTTACTTGGGGAACTAAGGGCAGTAGTGCATGCAGCCCGTCAGGAAACGAACGCTCTAAGAAGGGAACTGATTATTTCCAAGGAGCGAACAGATGATCTCGCTAGACAATTGCTACAGTCACAAGCCGGACAGACCCCGTTACCCGCATCTGGGGGAAATCTTCCTTCTACATCCTCTATGAATCCAGTGCAGATCAACCTACCTGGGAATGTACCTCTGGCTCCGCCCGAACGATTTTCTGGTGACCCAAAGAGGTTTGCAGTATTTATCAATCAGTGCCGGTTGCATTTCTTATGCCGGCCAGCAGCCTTTCCAACTGATCAAGCTAAAGTAGCTTTCGTGCTTTCGTACCTTAGTGGCAATGCGGCAGACTGGTCGATCCCTCTAGTAAATCAAGATGATCTGGTCCTCCATGATTTTCAAGCTTTTCAGCTGAGTATGGAAAAACTGTTAGCAAGACATTCACAGGGGCAGGCCTTGGACAATGAGCTTCTTTCGTTGCGACAAGGTAATCAAGACCTTTTGTCTTATATTGCGTCTTTTAACAGACTGATAGTGGAAACTCAATGGCCTGAGGACAAAAGGATTACGCTGTTTTATAGAGGTCTACGTGGAGAGCTCAAAGATGTGTTAGCCCAAGTAGTGAATCCCCCACAAGATTGTTCGGACTATATAGACTTAGTCGTTCAAATAGATCACAGACTGCAGAACAGGAAGGCCGATCGTTCCAAGTTTGATGCTCGAGTATTTTCTAAACCGCCAACTCCTTCCAAAGGAGTAGACTCCGGGGAACCCATGCAAATAGGGGGTCTGAAAGGTCCTCTAACACAAAAGGAGCGGGAAAGGAGAAAACAGTTGCAATTATGCCTCTATTGCGGAAACTCAGGGCACTTTCTTCGAGACTGTCCGGTGAAACCTGCCAAGAAGGCAGTAGGAGCTGCAGTTACCAAAGTTACAAACTCTGAGCAGGGAAACGACCTCGCCCGACAAGAATAGAGGTCCTCTTGCCGAGCGTGAAAACCAGTTCCGTGACCTCGCATTTCGTGATACCTATGGTCCTCATTAGCCCTGATAATCCGGATCGATTACATGCAATTGAAGCTTACGTCGACAGCGGTGCCATCGGCAATTATGTGGATCATGAAATGGTTTTGAGGATGAATCTAACTCTTTGTCCCAAGGCTGTAAAGGACGTCATTACTACGGTGGATGGTACGGAGATAGCCTCCGGGCCAGTAACGCATACCACTCAAGAGGTGACGCTAGTAAGTCAAGATGGACACCATGAGAAGATCGTGTTCGATGTGATCAAGGCCCCTCAGTTTCAGATTATTCTAGGAATATCTTGGTTAGAGAAACACAATCCTCTGATCGATTGGCGAGCAAGAACGGTCCAGTTTCCAGAATGTGTCTCTACTTGTCACCCTCCACCTGGTGTTGCACTGGCAGCAATTTCTTCAGAGACTCCCCAGTTACCTCCCGAATACCTAGAATACCAAGATGTTTTCCGGAAGGATCAGGCTAACTCTCTACCTCCTCATAGGTCTTATGACTGCCAGATAGACCTGATACCTGGATCTACTCCTCCTTGTAGTAGAATTTATGCCCTCACCGAGCCTGAGAATCTTCACCTTCGACAATACCTGGATCAATACCTGGCAAATGGGTTTATTCGTCCTTCCAAGTCCCCTGCTTCTTCAGCTTTGTTCTTCGTTCCAAAAAAGGAAGGAGACCTTAGAACTTGTATAGATTATCGCTCCCTGAACCAGATCACCGTTAAGAATAGATATCCGTTACCTTTGATCCCTGAACTCCTGGACCAAGTCAGAAAAGCATGCATATATACAAAGCTGGATCTTAGAGGAGCTTACCACTTGGTACGAGTAAAAGAGGGCGATGAATGGAAGACGGCCTTCCGCACCAAGTATGGGCTATTTGAATATCAGGTCATGCCCTTCGGACTTTGCAATGCCCCGGCCGCCTTTCAATATTTTATGAACGATGTCCTCAGAGAGCTCATAGATGTGTGTGTTGTTGTTTACATTGACGACATCCTCGTTTATTCTTCATCGGAATCTGAACATCGGAAACACGTGAAAATGGTCCTCGAAAGATTGCGTCAACACAAACTTTTCGCTAAGTTGGAAAAATGTGTTTTCAACGTGACTGAAGTTGAATTCTTGGGATTCATATTATCACCTGGCGGAGTGCGTATGGATTCAAAGTAGGTCGATGCAGTTCTCAAATGGCCATCACCATCCTCCGTAAAAGGTGTGCAAAGCATGTTAGGCTTTGCTAACTTTTACCGCAGGTTTATCCCCGAATTCTCTCGAATAGTCCAGCCCATCACTGCCTTGTTAAAGAAAAACAAACGTTTTGAATGGTCTACCGAGGCGGAACAAGCTTTCCAGGATTTGAAGACTAAATTTATCTCTGCACCAATCTTAAAACACCCTCGCCCCGAACTCCCCTACATCGTGGAAACTGATGCTTCAAGCCTTGCCATGGGGGCAGTTCTATCACAAAAGGACCCGGTAACCAATCAGTTGCATCCCGTGGCATTTTGGTCCCGCAAATTCTCGCCTCCTGAAATCAATTACACGATTACTGACAAGGAACTTCTGGCTATCAAGTCTGCCTTTAAGGCTTGGCGGCATTATCTGCTGGGGGCCCGACACACCGTTACTGTGATTACGGATCACCGAAACCTGCAATATTTGAAAACCGCAAAAGCCCAATCCTCTAGACAACTCCGTTGGGCATTATTCTTTGCCGAGTTTGACTTCATAATTACCTATCGACCTGGTACAAAGAACAGTAAAGCTGATGCCCTTTCTCGGATGGGAGTGGAAGAACACTTGATCAACCCTAAACCTGTACCAATCATTCCCAAACAAAGAATTCTGGGTGTAATCGCCACAGAATCCATAGAGGAAGTTAAGGATAAGGCCAGGCAACTTGTAACTCCAGCAGACATACAGAATTGGCATCTGCAGGGAAAGGACTTTGCAGTAAAGGACAACTTATTGTATTTCCAAGAACGATTATACCTACCCAGCACAGATTTACAGAAAAAAGTAATCTCTTGTTATCACGATTCTTTAATGGAAGGACATCCTGGTATGGCCAAGACCTCAGAAAAGATCAAGCGCTACTTCTGGTGGCCGTCTTGGAAAAAAGATATCAGAGACTTTATAATGTCCTGTGGAGTATGCGCCCAAAACAAGAGTCAAAAGGAAAGACCAGCAGGCCTCTTACGCCCTATTGACATCCCACCTCGCCCTTGGCATACGCTTTCTATGGACTTCATCACCGATCTACCTCCATGCTCCGGATACAATACGATTCTAGTAATCGTGGACTTATTCTCCAAGATGGCGCATTTCATTCCGCTCAAAGGCTTGCCAACAGCAGCAACTCTGGCCCGAGAATTTCTCGAAAACATCGTCCGACTGCACGGTTTTCCTTCGGTTCTAATTTTGGATCGAGGTAGTCAATTTATTTCTCATTTTTGGCGAAGTTGCTGTCGGTCGGCTCAAATTGATGTGAGACTATCGACCAGTCACCACCCTCAGACCGACGGACAAACCGAGAGGACCAATCAAACTCTGGAACAGTATTTACGCTGCATGCTGCAACAAACTGAAAAAACTTGGAAAGACATCCTTTGGATAGCCGAATATGCCTACAATAACTCTGTCCATTCGGGAACTGGGAAAACCCTGTTTTTTCTTTTGTACGGCAGTCACCCTCGAACCTCGGAGTTGGATCCCCTCCAAGATCTTGAAACACCAGCAGTAGACTACCTGCATTCTACAATCACCCAAGCCTTTAAGGAAGCTGTTTCTCACCTTCAAAGGGCTAAAGAACAATACAAGAAAGGAGCAGATCAACATCGGAAGGAAGCCCCTCAATATCAAGTAGGGGATCAAGTCTGGTTATCCACCAAATATCTACCTCTAAAAGGGCCACTCACATTCAACCCAAGATACCTTGGTCCCTATTCCATCACTACCATAGTAAACCCAGTAGCGGTCAAGTTGGACTTGCCCCCGCACATGAAGATACATCCGGTCTTCCACGTCTCTCTATTAAAACCCGTGCAACCTCAAACCCGACTAACCAAATCTCCAAAACCTATCCTAGTTGATGGAGAACTCGAGTTTGAAGTCAAAAGCATTCTGGACTCCAAGATCTCCAAATCTAAACTATTTTACCTTATTGACTGGAAAGGCTACGGCCCCCAAGAGAGATCCTGGGAACCTGCTGAATATGTCCACGCTCCTCGCCTAATCAAAAGATTTCACCGAACATTTCCTGACAAGCCAAAACCCCCGGAGAAGCCCGGTTTGGGAGGGGCCTTGAGGGGGGGGTACTGTTATGATCTCTGCTTCCAAAAGGTCAGGGTTTTCCCAACTCCCTTGGAAGCAGATCCATAACCCAGGTTCCGAGTGCCAACCAGTCCCAATTGGGACCTTTTGGACCCAGTCCTGGCGCCAGTGGCACCAGGCTCATAAATATGCCCAGTCCCAGCGCTGGAAGCGCCGGGCTCATAATGCTTGGGTGGACTTACCTGCAGCAGACCATGCTGCTTACTTGCCTGCCAGTTGAGCCTCTGATCCTCTTCTGTTTGGAACTACTTTTCCTGTTGGGTGGGGCAGGAGCCACTCCCTAGATTCAGAACACTGGAACTCTTCTGGAAAGCAGGAACTCTTTTCTTACCTAGGCGTGGCTGTGGAAGGAGAGGCCTAAGCACTACAGGAGGCTATTTAAACCACACCCGATGGATGAATCTTGCTTTGCGTTATTCTGCATCCTCTGCAGCAGAACGCTCATCGTGTCTTCTGCATCTGATTCTGGGCCTAAGGAAAAAGGCTTAACATCCTGAATCCAGTCTTCAGCAACACCTATAAAGACAAGAAAGAACGGGTTAGCATTACGGTCTTCAGTGACAGCTCTTCACTTACCGGGTCCATTGGCTGTCACCAACGCCTCGCGCTGCATTCCGGCATCTGGAAGACAGAGGCTTACCTGCTCTTCGTGCGCTCCGGAGGTCTTCACACTGCATTCCGGCATCTGAAAGACAAAATCTTACCAACTCTTCGCACGCTCCGGAGGCCTTCGGCGCTGCATCCCGCATCTGAAAGACAAAACAAGGTGCGTTTAAAGACATTGGGGAACTTTAATACTCACGTGCCATTACTCCTTTCCACATCTAACCCAGTGGGTATTCCGGCACCCTGCAGCCGCTCCGAACTTGTACCTGCAAAATAAAAAGACAGTTAGAGCGCATCGTGAAGCAGGCAACAAGCGCTTACTTACGTGCTTCCAGGCGCTTCTATTCATCACACGGGCTCCATCTTCAACTCACTTCAGCCCGTCATCCGCCATCACCGGAACCCTGCAAAACAAGAAACATCATTACTAAAGACTTTAAAGACATTAGAATTACTCGAAACTTACCGTTCGTGCAGTAAACGACGGACAGCAGTCCTCTGAAGTCAAGAGGCCTGCTCCCCTTATCCAGTGAAGAAACTGGTTACAGCACCCTGCCCCGAGGCAGATGGAGAGCACGGCGTTCACTTACCTAAGGTGAGAGCGTTAACCTTTGGGGTTCTACAGGAGAAGAGAAAGGGAAGAAGAGAGAGACATTCAATAACCCAGTTCCTTAATCCCATATTTTCTATCTGCAGACATCTTACCCTTCAAATCAGACATACAGTGCACAGAGGTCCAGCCCAAAGAGCCAGCCGTGTGTTACACATCACCTTTGCAGATGCGGTATACGCCCAGTCAAGACCGGCGCCTCTACGGGAATCAGGTGAGCGTTACACCTGCCACCAGGCCCCCACTCATGTCTCCCTGCACCCCCACCCCCCAGCACTAAGGGGCACCCTCCACCAGGCCCCCACTCATGTCTCCATGCACCCCCACCCCCCAGCACTATGGGGCACCCTCCACCAGGCCCCCACTCATGTCTCCCACCCACCCCCACCCCCAAGCACTGAGGGGCACCCTCCACCAGGCCCCCACTCATGTCTCCCACCCACCCCACCCCCCAGCACTGTGGGGCACCTGCCACCAGGCCCCCACTCATGTCTCCCTGCACCCACACCCCCAGCACTGTGGGGCACCCTCCACCAGGCCCCCACTCATGTCTCCCACCCCCCACCCCCCCAGAACTGAGGGGCACCCTCCACCAGGCCCCCACTCATGTCTCCCACCCACCCTACCCCCCAGCACTGTGGGGCACCCTCCACCAGGCCCCCACTCATGTCCCCCTGCACCCCCACCCCCCAGCACTGTGGGGCACCAGCCACCAGGCCCCCACTCATGTCTCCCTGCACCCCCACCCCCCAGCACTGTGGGGCACCTGCCACCAGGCCCCCACTCATGTCTCCCACCACCCCCACCCCCCAGCAGTGCAGGGGCAGCCTCCACCAGGCCCCCACTCATGTCTCCCACCCACCCCCACCCCCCAGCACTGAGGGGCACCCTCCACCAGGCCCCCACTCATGTCTCCCACCCACCCCACCCCCCAGCACTGTGGGGCACCCTCCACCAGGCCCCCACTCATGTCTCCCTGCACCCCCACCCCCAGCACTGTGGGGCACCTGCCACCAGGCCCCCACTCATGTCCCCCTGCACCCCCACCCCCCAGCACTGTGGGGCACCTGCCACCAGGCCCCCACTCATGTCTCCCACCACCCTGTAACGCTCACCTGATTCCCACGGAGGCGCGGGTCTTGGCAGGAAGGTGTCTGTAACACGAAACGTGATGTGCAGGATTCGGTTGGCTTCTGGGGTCGAACCTCTCCGCACTGTGTGTCGGACTCGAAGGGTGAGGTTTCTGCAGGTGAAATAATATGGGGGTTACAGGTCTGGGTTGTGAATGTCCCTATCTCTCTCCTCCCAGCCTGACTGTTGAGCCCCCCTCCCAGGTCAACGTGCTCACCTTAGATAGGTGAATGCTGGGCTCTCCATCTGCGTCTAGTGCAGGGTGCCGTTGCCAGTTCCTTCACTGGTGAAACGTTGGCCTCTTGACTTCAGAGGATGGGTACCGTCGTTGTCTGCATGACCGGTAAGTTTCTGGACACCTTTAGTCTTTATAGTCTTTTTATGCGTGGCGGTGAAGCGCCTGGAATTGCGTAAGTATGGCAAGCGCTCTTACTGTCTCTTTCTTTGTCTTTGCAGACGACGATGCAGAATGAAGAAATCCGGAATTCGCCGCGTGCCGGTAAGTGTAACACTGCTGTTGTCTATGAAGATGCAGCGTGAAGAATCCGGAATGCACAGCGTGCCGGTAAGTAGAATAATGCTGTTTATCTTTGCAGGTGAAGATGCAGCGTGAAGAAGCTGGAATGCACAGCGTGCCAGTAAGTATGATAATGCTGTTTATCTTTGCCGGCGAAGGTGCAGCATGAGACACGGCCGCTGCCGATGGATCAGGTAAGTAAGCACTGCGTGTTAAAGTTCGTTCTGCTAACCTGTTGTTTCTGGTCTTTAGCAGGTGCTGATGTTGATCGGGTACAGGAATGGTAAGTATAATTCTTGCAGGTTCAGGATCCAAAGAAGAAAGGCTGGAACAGACTCGGTGAGCGTTCTGCTGCAGATGCAGAATAACGCGAAGCACGTTTCATCAATCGGGTGTGGTTTAAATAGCCTAGGAGTGATGAGGCGTCTCCTTCCACGGCCCCGCCTAGGTAAAAAAAGAGTTCCTGCTTCCAGAAGAGTACAGTGCTGTATCCAGGGAGTGGAGCTGCCCCACCCAGGTAAGAAAGTAGTCCCAGTTCACCGAGGACTTCTAAGAGTCTGGTAAGTAAGCAGCATGGTCTGCCGCAGGTAAGTCCACCCAAGCACCTTCACACCAATGATGAGCCCGGCGCTTCCAGTGACGGGACCTATGCTTCTGATGAGCCTGGTGCCACCGGCGCCAGGACAAGGTCCAAAAGGTCCCTGTGGGGACCGGCTGATGCCTAGGATCAGGGTTAGGGGCCTGCTTCCAAGGACGTTGGGCTGGTCCTGACTCCTTGGAAGCAGTGATCATGACAGTATCCCCCCTCAAGGCCCCTCCTAAGTGTGTCTTTCCCGGGGGCTTTCGCTTGTCGGGGTGATTCAGATGGAATCTCTTGACCAGACGAGGTGCGTGGACATGTTCTGAGGGTTCCCAAGACCTTTCCTGGGGACCATATCCTTTCCAATCAACCAGATAGTATAATTTAGACCTGGAAATTTTGGAGTCTAGGATGTTCTTCACTTCGAATTCGAGTTCTCCGTCTACCAAAACGGGTTCTGGGAGTTCAGTCAATCGGGTTTCTGGTTGTACTGGTTTCAATAAGGAGACATGGAATACTGGATGTATTTTCATATGCGTAGGTAATTCCAATTTGGCAGCCACCGGATTAATTATGGCAGATATGAGGTAGGGCCCAAGGTATCTCGGGATGAAAGTGCGGGGTCCTTTTAAAGGCAGGTGCTTAGTGGATAACCAGACTTGATCTCCTACAGCGTAGTGAGGGGCCTCTTTACGGTGCCGATCGGCTGCCTTTTTGAATTGAGCTTTAGCTCTTTGCAGATGGGCAGTGGCTTCCTTAAAGGCACAGGTGATCTCCGAATGCAAGTGATGCACAGCAGGTGCTTCAATTTCTTGGGGAGGATCCAGGTTGGAGGTTCTAGGATGGTGTCCATATAATAGGAAAAAAGGAGTCTTCCCGGTTCCAGAATGAGTCGAATTGTTGTAAGCGTATTCAGCGATCCAAAGAATGTCCTTCCAGGGTTTTTCTGTTTGTTGGAGCATGCAGCGTAGATATTGTTCTAATGTCTGGTTTGTCCTTTCGGTTTGTCCGTCAGTTTGGGGATGGTGACTGGTCGAAAGTCTTACATCAACTTGGGCTAGACGACAGCAACTGCGCTAGAAGTGGGAGATGAATTGACTTCCCCTATCGGAGACTAAAACCGAAGGAAAACCGTGTAAGCGAACGATGTTTGCCAAGAATTCCCGGGCCAATACTGAGGCTGAAGGCAGACCCTTCAAGAGTATGAAGTGAGCCATTTTCGAGAATAGATCCACGACTACTAAGATGGTAGTATATCCCAAGCATGGAGGTAAGTCCGTGATAAAATCCATGGACAGGGTATGCCATGGACAGGGAGGAATGTCAAGTGGCTGTAATAGGCCGGCTGGTTTTTGCTTTTGACTTTTATTCTGGGCACACACACCGCAGGAGATTACAAAGTCTCTAATATCCCTTTTCCACGATGGCCACCAGAAATGTCTTTTAATCTTTTCCATGGTTTTGGTAATGCCGCCAGGATTTAAAGGCCGATCTGATGGCCAAAAGTTCCTTGTCTGTAATTGAATAGTTGATCTCAGGAGGTGAAAACTTGCGGGACCAAAAGGCAACCGGATGTAGTTGGTTTGTGACCGAATCTCTTTGTGATAACACTGCTCCCATAGCAAGACTAGAAGCATCCATTTCCATGATGTAAGGAAGTTCTGGGCGAGGATGTTTTAAAACAGGTGCAGAAATGAATTTAGCTTTTAAGTCTTGAAAAGCTTGTTCCGCTTCAGAAGACCACTCAAAACGTTTGTTCTTTTTCAACAGAGCGGTGATGGGCTGGACTATCCGGGAAAATTCAGGAATGAATCTGCGGTAAAAGTTAGCGAATCCTAACATGCTTTGAACTCCTTTTACAGAGGTTGGTGATGGCCACTTGATAATTGCATCAACTTTCTTTGAATCCATATGGACTCCGTTAGGTGACAATATGAATCCCAGGAACTCGACTTCCGTTGCGTTGAAAACGCATTTCTCAAGCTTAGCAAAAAGACTATGTTGACGCAATCTCTCGAGAACCTTTTTAACGTGTCTCTGATGTTCTTCTTCAGATGATGAATATACAAGGATGTCGTCAATGTAGACAACTACACACACGTCAATGAGCTCTCTAAGGACATCGTTCATAAAATATTGGAAAGCAGCAGGAGCATTACACAGTCCAAAGGGCATCACTTGATATTCGAATAGCCCGTACTTGGTGCGGAAGGCCGTTTTCCATTCATCGCCCTCTTTGATCCGTACCAAGTGGTAGGCTCCTCTGAGATCCAGCTTTGTGTATATACATGCATCTTTGACTTGGTCCAGGAGTTCAGGGATCAAAGGTAACGGGTATCTGTTTTTAACAGTGATCTGATTCAGGGCGCGGTAATCTATGCAAGTCCTAAGGTCTCCTTCCTTTTTCGGAACGAAGAACAAAGCCGATGAAGCTGGGGATTTTGAAGGACGGATAAACCCGTTAGCTAGGTATTGGTCCAGGTACTGTCTGAGGTGAAGGTTCTCTGGCTCAGTGAGGGCATAGATCCTGCTGCAAGGAGGAGTTGTTCCAGGTATCAGATCTATTTGACAGTCGTAAGACCTATGAGGAGGTAGGGTGTTAGCTTGATCCTTCTGGAAGACGTCTTGGAACTCCTGGTATTCGGGAGGTAATTTGAGAATCTCCTCAGAAGAGATCGCCGCTAGTGAAACATCAGGTCGAGGATAACAAGTGGTAGAACACTCTGGAAACTGAACCGTCTTTGCTCGCCAATCAATCTGAGGATTGTGCTTCTCTAACCAAGGGATTCCCAGAATGATCTGGAACTGAGGGGCCTTGATTACATCGAACACTATTCTCTCCCGGTGTCCATTGTGACTCAACAACGTCACTTCTTGGGTGGCATGCGTTACTGGTCCGGAGGCTATCTCCGTGCCATCCACAGTAGTGATGACGTCTTTTACTGCCTTAGGGACAAGGGGCAGATTCATCCTTGATACCATTTCACGGTCCACATAGTTACCGATTGCTCCGCTGTCAATGTAAGCTTCAATTGCATGCAAACGATCCGGACGTTCAGGACTAATGAGGACCATGGGTATCACAAAATGCGAGGTCACGGGACAGATCTTAACGCTCGGCAAGAGGACCTCTACTCTTGTCGGGCGAGGTCGTTTCCCTGCTCAGAATTTGTGGTACAGGTATCCGCGGCTCCTACAGTCTTCTTAGCTGGTTTCACGGGACAGTCCCGAAGAAAGTGTCCTGAATTACCGCAATAGAGGCATAATTGCAGCTGCCTTCTTCTTTCCCGCTCTTTCTGGGTCACCGGTCCTCTCATGCCCCCTATTTGCATGGCTTCCACAGTGTCAGCTCCCTTATTCGAGGTCTGTGGTTTAGAAAACACTCGGGTATCAAATCTGGAACGATCTGCCTTCCTGTTCTGTAGTCTATGGTCCAGTTGGACAACTAAGTCAATATAGTCCGAACATTCTTGTGGAGGATTCACAACTTGCGCTAGCACATCCTTGAGCTCTCCACGCAGGCCTCGGTAGAAAAGCGTTATTCTCTTGTCCTCGGGCCATTGTGTTTCCACTATGAGTCTATTGAAAGAGGCTATATAAGTCAAGAGGTCTTGGTTACCCTGTCGTAATGAGAGAAGTTCATTGTCCAAGGCCTGCCCTTGTGCATGTCTTGCGAACAGTTTCTCCATGCTGGACTGGAAGGCTTGAAAATCGTGTAAAACCGGATCATCCTGGGTGACTAAAGGGATCGACCAATCTGCAGCGCTGCCACTGAGATAAGAAAGCACGAAAGCCACCTTGGCCTGGTCTGTTGGGAATGCAGCTGGTCGACATAAGAAGTGCAGGCGGCGCTGGTTGATGAACACTGCGAATTTCTTTGGATCACCAGCAAAGCGTTCGGGCGGAGCCAAGGGCACATTACCGGGCAGATTGATTTGCACTGTATTTGAAGCTGATGCAGAAGGATAACTCCCTCCTGGAACGGGCAAAGGTGTCTGTCCTGCCTGCGTTTGTAACAACTGCCTAGCAAGGTCCTCTGTTCGCTCCTTAGAAATTATCAGTTCTCTTCTTAGAGAGCTCGTTTCCTGGCGAGCTGCATGTACTTCTGCTCTTAATTCCCCAAGCAACTGGGCTAGTTGATCAGTATCTGAGGTTTCCATTGCGCCTGGGTAGGAGTTTTGTGGTAGGCTTCGCGTTCTGTAACGCTCCCCTGATTCCCACGTAGGCGCGGGTCTTGGCAGGAAGGTGTCTGTAACACGAAACGTGATGTGAAGGATTCGGTTGGCTTCTGGGGTCGAACCTCTCCGCACTGTGTGTCGGACTCGAAGGGTGAGGTTTCTGCAGGTGAAATAATATGGGGGTTAAAGGTCTGGGTTGTGAATGTCCCTATCTCTCTCCTCCCAGCCTGACTGTTGAGCCCCCCTCCCAGGTCAACGTGCTCACCTTAGATAGGTGAATGCTGGGCTCTCCATCTGCGTCTAGTGCAGGGTGCCGTTGCCAGTTCCTTCACTGGTGAAACGTTGGCCTCTTGACTTCAGAGGATGGGTACCGTCGTTGTCTGCACGACCGGTAAGTTTCTGGACACCTTTAGTCTTTATAGTCTTTTTATGCGTGGCGGTGAAGCGCCTGGAATTGCGTAAGTATGGCAAGCGCTCTTACTGTCTCTTTCTTTGTCTTTGCAGACGATGATGCAGAATGAAGAAATCCGGAATTCGCCGCGTGCCGGTAAGTGTAACACTGCTGTTGTCTATGAAGATGCAGCGTGAAGAATCCGGAATGCACAGCGTGCCGGTAAGTAGAATAATGCTGTTTATCTTTGCAGGTGAAGATGCAGCGTGAAGAAGCCGGAATGCACAGCGCGCCAGTAAGTATGATAATGCTGTTTATCTTTGCCGGCGAAGGCGCAGCATGAGACACGGCCGCTGCCGATGGATCAGGTAAGTAAGCACTGCGTGTTAAAGTTCGTTCTGCTAACCTGTTGTTTCTGGTCTTTAGCAGGTGCTGATGTTGATCGCGTACAGGAATGGTAAGTATAATTCTTGCAGGTTCAGGATCCAAAGAAGAAAGGCTGGAACAGACTCGGTGAGCCTTCTGCTGCAGATGCAGAATAACGCGAAGCACGTTTCATCAATCGGGTGTGGTTTAAATAGCCTAGGAGTGATGAGGCGTCTCCTTCCACGGCCCCGCCTAGGTAAGAAAAGAGTTCCTGCTTCCAGAAGAGTTCCAGTGCTGTATCCAGGGAGTGGAGCTGCCCCACCCAGGTAAGAAAGTAGTCCCAGTTCACCGAGGACTTCTAAGAGTCTGGTAAGTAAGCAGCATGGTCTGCCGCAGGTAAATCCACCCAAGCACCTTCACACCAATGATGAGCCTGGCGCTTCCAGTGCCGGGACCTATGCTTTTGATGAGCCTGGTGCCACCGGCGCCAGGACAAGGTCCAAAAGGTCCCTGTGGGGACCGGCTGGTGCCTAGGATCAGGGTTAGGGGCCTGCTTCCAAGGACGTTGGGCTGGTCCTGACTCCTTGGAAGCAGTGATCATGACACACCCCCACCCCCCAGCAGTGCAGGGGCAGCCTCCACCAGGCCCGCACTCATGTCTCCCACCCACCCCCACCCCCCAGCACTGAGGGGCACCCTCCACCAGGCCCCCACTCATGTCTCCCTGCACCCCCACCCCCCAGCACTGTGGGGCACTTGCCACCAGGCCCCCACTCATGTCCCCTATCACCCCCACCCCCCAGCACTGAGGGGCACCCTCCACCAGGCCCCCACTCATGACTCCCACCCACCCCACCCCCCAGCACTGAGGGGCATCCTCCACCAGGCCCCCACTCATGTCTCCCTGCACCCCCACCCCCCAGCACTGTGGGGCACCTGCCACCAGGCCCCCACTCATGTCCCCTATCACCCCCACCCCCCAGCACTGAGGGGCACCCTCCACCAGGCCCCCGCTCATGTCTCCCACCCACCCCACCCCCCAGCACTGTGGGGCACCTGCCACCAGGCCCCCACTCATGTCCCCCAGCACCCCCACCCCCAAGCCACCAGGGGCAGCCTCCACCAGGCACCCACTCATGTCCCCTATCACCCCCACCCCCCAGCAGTGCAGGGGCAGCCTCCACCAGGCCCCCACTCATGTCTCCCACCCCCCACCCCCCCCAGCACTGTGGGGCACCCTCCACCAGGCCCCCACTCATGTCTCCCACCCACCCCCACCCCCCAGCACTGTGGGGCACCTGCCACCAGGCCCCCACTCATGTCTCCCTGCACCCCCGCCCCCCAGCACTGTGGGGCACCCTCCACCAAGCCCCCACTCATGTCTCCCACCCCCCACCCCCCCAGCACTGAGGGACACCCTCCACCAGGCCCCCACTCATGACTCCCACCCACCCCACCCCCCAGCACTGTGGGGCACCCTCCACCAGGCCCCCACTCATGTCTCCCACCCCCCACCCCCTGAGCACTGTGGGGCACCTTCCACCAGGCCCCCACTCATGTCTCCCACCACCCCCACCCCCCAGCAGTGCAGGGGCAGCCTCCACCAGGCCCCCACTCATGTCTCCCACCCACCCCCACCCCCCAGCACTGAGGGGCACCCTCCACCAGGCCCCCACTCATGTCTCCCACCCACCCCACCCCCCAGCACTGTGGGGCACCTGCCACCAGGCCCCCACTCATGTCTCCCTGCACCCCCACCCCCCAGCACTGTGGGGCACCTGCCACCAGGCCCCCACTCATGTCCCCCTGCACCCAGGTCCTCACAATCCCCAATCATGTGCGTTATGGTCAGCCTCCACAGCCAAAAGGCCCTACCAAGTAACCCATTCACCCACATGGAAAAGGAAATTACATGTAACACCCCCAATGTTCATAAAGCAAATGAACCCATGTCCGTCACACACAATGGTTGCAATTGAATGGGAAAACACCCAACATGACATGCATGAAACCAATGAGATGATACCACACAGTGAAGTATGAAAACAAAATTGTATTAAAAAAAATTGAATGCAAATGAAATGAAACAAACTACAATGGCAATAAAAAAAAGATAAGCTGCATGTCCATCAAAAAAAATTAAAACTACAAATCCCAATTCAAAAAAATGTTGTCCAAAGTCACATTAAAAATAAAATCAATCCAAGAGAGAAAAATAAATGCAAAGACCATTGCTCCATGGTGAATAAATAAAAACTAAAAAAATAAAACAATCCAATGAAGAACTATGTACAAAACATCCAAGGGTCCATGAGCCCAACTGAACAAAGGAAACCTACAAAAAACCCTAACTAAAATGCAACTATATACAAAAAGTGGAGCAGTGTCCGTCGACTCCAAATCATGAGAAGAAACAAAGGAAACCTAAAACTAAAGAACTATATACAAAGGCGGCAGGCAAGTCCAGCGGCTCACTCCGTGGTGTTCCGGGCCAGGGCATCATCAAACTCCTCTTCGATGTCCCGGAGACGGTCCTGTTCCATGGCCCCGAGGGTCCGCAGGGACGACGCCATCTCCTCCTCCAACCCCCTGCGGATTGCCTCGAGGCACTCGGCCCACCTCAGGGCCCTCCGCATGGAGTTCTCCGCCCTGACCATCGTGAGCCGCTCCCAACCGCAGCCACACGGAAGACACTTCCCGTCCTGGGTCCGCCTGCCCTCCGGCCGATGCCTGCCCCTCCGATGTTGATGGCCCCGAGCCATGATGCCTCCCACGTTGACTCTGCTGCTGCCTCCGACGCAACCGCCTCTGCCAGCACGACGGCATCCAGGCTGATGGAATCCACTGACGCCGTCGTGCACGTGCCCTGCCTGATAATGCCGGCACATCCTCCATCGGCTGGGGTACAGTTGCTGTGGTGTCCACCCGTGCTGGACCTCCGACTCCCGACTGTGGCAGGGATGGGATCCCTACCGAGCTGGCTGCATTGGTCACGGCAGGTCCACAGGGGGCCCTGGTGGCATCTGGGCCGGAAGACGGCAAGGAGAACGACCGGCGTATAGCCTCCACAGAGGAGGAGAGGGCCGCCAGATTGGCCGATACATGCAGGAAACCCCCGAACATGGAAGATCCCAATTGGGCCACGTCGGCATGGTGCTCTTCGTGATGACGTGCGTGCTCCTCCTGGGAAGCACGCACGTCATCACGAATTGCACCTGCGCGCATCCTGACCCCAATCAGGACCTTCTCCATACGGCCACGGGTCCCCTCGTCCGCAGGTGGAGGGGAGTCAGGTGACATGGACATCCCCTCTACCTGCGGACGGGCCTGGGACGGGGCATCCCTGCTGGTGCATGGTGGTGCACTCACAGGGTCAGGGACAGCGACATGCACAGGCCCCTCCACGGTGACCTGTGCTGCTTCCTTCCCCTGCCCCTGGACTGCACCACTTGCACCAGCAGGGATGCCCCCAGCAGGCCCCATGTGCGCCTCAGTGGCGGCCTCCTCCTCCTCTGTGGAAACCACCAACCTGGATGGCTCCTCACCATCTTCCGCCATAGCAGGCCCCTGTGGGGGCTCACCCACCCCTTCCGCTGCAGCCGTGGGGGCATCCCCGCCGCCTTGCTCCACAGCGCCGTCTCCGCCCTCTTCTTCACTAGCCGCTGCGTAGAGGGAGACATAGAACACAAGCATCAGGGTACTGTACAATGGTCCCCTAGACAGGAAGCAATAGCAGATGAGTACCACTGTCAAAGTACACTTCCATCATGTCCCTCCACAACACATGGGTCAGTCCAGGCAAAACACACACAGTAACAGGCATGGTGCATGCCATGGACATTTCCATACATGTCCAATGGACTCTTGAAACATACAATGATATGGAACTCACATGCATCATGGGTCATGCCTATCACATGCACACACTTCACCTCAGTCACATCCATCTGGCCTCATACACCCAAACACAGCGGATACAAGGATAACTAGGCTGCATCAGTGAATCTGTACATTGTCACAGACATGTGTCATGCATCCATGGCATTCACAAGTCACAGACACGCAGGTCAGGCACACAGACATGGCTACCATATATGTACCTGGCATCAGCACCCATCCCTCACCCCCACCCATGTCCAGGAACAGAGACTGGCATGCTCTCATGTGTAAAATCTGCATAGGGCTCCCCATGTCGCATTTAAACACATGCAACGACCATGTGGTTCACACATCACTGGTCGCACATGCATTACCATGATGTCCCTGCACACATACATGTGTACATGGCCTATGTCACACATACAGGCAAGTATCAGACAACCAGCACACCGCAACATGCCCTGTCTCACACAGCAATGCTTGGCCACTTACCGCTCAACTCCAGATGGGTCTCCCTCTCAAGGATCTGGGCGTGGAGCGCTGGGCGTACGCGTTCCAGAAACCTCATCTGGATGGAACTCATGCGGCCCCGGCCCCCCTCCACGAGGCGCCGGGCCTTCACGAGGGTCCTGGACCTCAAGTCCTCCCAGCGCTTCTTGATCTTCTGGACGTTGCGGGTTGCCACCCCCTCCGTGTTGATGGCAACCACACAGTCGGCCCAGATCCTCTCCCGTCCTTCCTTGCTGGTGCGGGACGATCCGAAGAGGGCATCATACTGCCCCAGGACATGCTCCACCAGGACACCAACTTCGGTGGCAGTGAAGCTGGTGCCCCTCTGCCCCTCTGGCCTGGGGTTGCCACTGGTGCCAGATGTCGAAGTGCCCGACATGGCAACCCCAGAGGCAGGAGTGGGTGGGCAACTGGGTCCTGGGGCTGGGCTGTGGAGCGATGTTATCCCAGTCGGGAGTCTTCTGTTCCAGCAGGGGTGGACACAGCAACTGGACCCCTGTAGATGGCTGATGTGCAGGCACCAAATGGCAGGGCACGGTGGCAGCAGGCAGGCAGGCAGGCAGGCAGCAGCAGATGGCACGTGGGAGGCTGCTCGGGGCACTAGGGGGCAGTAATTCGGCCTTCTGGGCAGGAGCGTGGTCTTCCGTGTGTTTTCGCGTGGCCAGCTTGATACGGAGTGATTTGGCATGTGAAAATCCTGCACGTCAGCGTGAAATTCGAGGAAAGGCCCTTAGCGCGTAAGCGCGTCAGCACGCATACGCGATTCTATTGGACCAAAGGCCCTCAGCGCGTAAGCGCGTCTGTGACGTGACCCGCACGGGTGTTTCCCTCATAGCACGTGATGCCGGAGCACACGTGGAAAGACTGCACTTCAGAGTGTCATCGCGTGTAATTGGACAAAAGTGCGCGTACACGCGATTGGCCTATGTACGTGTATTTCAGGGGTGCGCGGGCACTTACACACGCGAATACATCAGCGCACGTGTATTCCGGGGTGCGCAGGAATTTCCACACGCTATTGGCCTGGGTACGTGGATTTCAGGGGTGCGCGGGAGGTTTCACACGCTCACCTACAACACGCGCAAAGAAACACGTACGCCAGCAGGAAGCAGGCATACGTCGACCCGCGACGCATAAAATTGCGCGCAAAAAACTAACAAGCTCAGACGCCAGGATGAATATACCGTTCCTAGCAGCAGTGGCCGTGGGCTACCAAAGGAGGAGGAGGAGGATAGTCAGGGCCAGAATTTTCACACCCAGAACCAGCCTTTTTGGGATGCCTGATGACCAGGTGTATGGGAGGTACAGGTTTCCACCACACATAATACTGGACCTGGTGAGTGAGTGGGAGGATGACCTCACATCACCCACCCTGTGCTCCCAAGCACTCAGCCCCCTGGAGAAGGTACTCAATGTACTGCACTTCTTAGCCACTGGTTCATTTCAGCGGACAAGTGCCATAGTGGGTGGGGTGTCACAGGCCACGCAGTCACGCTGCCTACACCAGGTCTTGAACATCATCACTGCACGCCCATCAGTCCGCAGGCACAGATACCTGCCCAGAACACCTGCAGAAAGGCATGCTGCTGCCCTGGATTTTTACGGTGTGGCACGATTCCCCAAACTGCTAGGTGCCATCGACTGCACCCATGTGGCTCTACGTCCCCCCAGGGCATCTGAGCACATCTATAGGAACCGCTAGTACTGGCATTCCATCAACGTGCAGGTAGTATGTAATGCCAAGGGAATCATCACCTCAGTATATGCCAACTATCCCGGGTCCACCCACGACAGCTTCATTTACCGAATGTCCAACCTAAGCCGGGACCTAGAAGCTGGGCGGCATGGCGATACATGGCTGCTTGGTGAGTATGAATGCCAGTGCACATGCATGCATGTCAGATACTGAGCAAGGTCACAACCCCACCAATGATACCCATCACCACCTCCACAGGGGACAGTGCCTACCCTCTCAGCCCCCACATGATGATGCCAATTCGGAACCCCACCACGCCACCCGAGGTAAGATATAACACAGCCCACATTGCAACCCGGGGCATAGTGGAGCGCACATTCGGAGTGCTTAAGTCACGCTTTCGCTCCCTTGACCGTTCTGGCGGGCAGCTGTTATACGCTCCCCCAGTAGTGTGCAGGATCATAGTGGCAGCATGTGTCCTGCACAACGCTGCAACACGCCGGGGCCTGGCCGTGGACATGGTGGTGCCCCCACATCCCCAACCACATGCACGCCCGCTGTGCATGGGAGGGGAAAGGGCACGGGGGAGGCAGCCCGTACACAGCTAGTGGCTAATTACTTCACCTAGAAATCACACCCCTGTGGAGTGCACACTGCCCGGGCACATACCATCTGACAATCAATGATGACTCAATCTGACAATGATCCTGAATGTCTGGAGAATCAACCGTCAAAACCATATCAGCCTGAGATTGTTCACCTGGAAGTGTTACAATGTGTGCATCCCTACCTACACAGACACCACCAATGCAGTTTCGTGAAAAAACACATTCATGCAGCTAAAATGAATACCCACTTGCAAAATGCAACATGAGGACAGTGCCATGTCACCCAACCCATCCCCAGCACCGCCACACGACACACCATGCCATGTCATGCTATGTGAGGGCAAACAAAGTAATCCCCACAACATGACACAAGTGTCACAAAGTACAGTGTCCCTAAATGAAACTCGCGACACCTGAAATGCTCACAGTAATGCAGGACCAACAACACACTTGAGCAGGTATTTAGCAATAAAACTTATCAGCTACTGACCCTCAAAACTACCATTAACATGACATTACGAATGTAAGAAATTAGTAGTCTCACCACCTGGAAATGCCTGCACTCCCACCACTTCCAACTGTACAGTGTTGCCGCCATGTAGAGTTGTAGGTGCACTGTTGCCAACATGGACTCCATCTCCAAAGTAGAGGGCCTTGTGTAGACATGAGGAAAGGACCTGCAAATTAGGAGGTAGACATGGATGATGAGTTACACATCTATGCAACATGCAGTGTACAACACAACAGCAATATGCACTAGGAATGTATACACAGTATTGACTAGACTACCCACACATGTAGTGGGAGTCCAACGTCACTGTGTAAGTCAATGTCACTTGGGGACACCCTTTTCAAGCCCATGGAAACGGGAAGCAGGAGGGGTGTGTGTCTCACAAACCCAAGCATCTAACCCAAAATCAGGACAAGCCTGCACGTGCCTAGCCACAATACAGCGGATGCCCACGGGAGCCACACAAGGCAACACAATGTTTTAAAACAGAAAAAGAAAAAAAAAATGTTTTTTAAAAAAATAAAAATATCAAAAATGGCCATGAATGGGCCCGGGGGGCTGGGGGAGGCCACCCAGGAGGTCTGAGGTCAGGATGCACACCAGAACCCACCTGTGTGGATTCTGGGAAAAAAAAACACCTCCATGGGCTTGTGGCCGACACGGCTACCCTATTGTGAGAGAATCACTGTGGTCGCTCTCCTCAGACTCTGCAGCTGCTTCAGGAGGTGGTGGCACTATGGGAGGCAGCCCACGCAAAGCCCTAGTCTGCTCCTCCATGGCAGCAAGCATGCGAGTGTGGAAGGTCTGGTTCTGGAGGATAATTGTGCGGAGGTCCCCATGCAACAACTCACGGGATGACCGGACCTCCGCCCGAGTTGCCTGCATCTCAGCTGAGAGCGTACGTGTGAGACGCTCCAGCTGCTCTTCTGTCCTTCTGTGTGTTGAAGCCTCAAGCTCAACAAGGGTCGTCCTGATCTGACTGAGTTCCACCCTCAGGGCTTCCCTGTGGCCCTGGGACTCTATGGAAAGGGCATCCTGCAGAGTTGCCAGTGCCGCCCGCCTGTCCCTGTTGGACGCCAACATGTCCTCCCTGTGTGACTGGCAGATGGAGTCTGTTGCCTGCTGCAGTCGCTCCATCAGCCTTTCTGGGGGGACAATGGAAGTGGCCACCCTATCCATGGCCTGAGCCATCATCTCTGATGATGCTGCCTGTTGGGTAGCCATACCGTATATGGATTGCTCCCATGCGGTATTGCCAGGTGGCGTACGGCCACCACGTCGGCGGGCACCACACCTGTCTGGGGCAAGGCGAACTGTGCCTTGCTGTGCCGGCACTGCCTGAGGCTGCAGGACTGCATTCCCCCTCTGATCTGCTGGCCCAGGAACAGGATCAGATGTTGCGGAGTGTGACCCTGCATCCGTAACCACCAAAGGCGGACCTGCCAACACTGACATCCCCATTGAGGGTACTACCCCTGGTGCAGGTGGGTCGGACAGAAGAGAATCCCTCCCAGGAACACTCACCTGCGATGCCACATAGGTCTCATCATCCGAATCGACACCTGAATACAGCTCGGGGGAGGTGCACCCAGAGACACCCCTTGAGAGCACGACCTGCAGCAGTTGTGGGTTTTCACCCACCACCACACCACGTCCCTCACTGGTGGTCGGTCGGGCCTGAGACCCCTCCTGGGTCTGCACCATCTCCACAACCCCAGCTGTATCAAGTGCGTCATCCCCTGCAAAGACATGAAAGAAAAGAAATGGAAACAGGCATTAGCACTATGGCACACAATTAGGGCTGAGAAGCAACAGAACCAGTACTTGATTGACACATGTCCCACATGACTAAAACCCTCCCATGCATGCACCCTCACTGCGTATGAAGGGGAGGCAAATGGCACACATTGATGACACCAAGATGGAAGCAGTGGCATCACACATTGGCCTGTGATTGCCAGGTGAAATACACATGACATCACACAGATGGCATGTACCATTGCTATTGAGTGAAGATGGAGAGGAGGGCAGCACTTATTCATTCAGTCCAGTTCCCTCATGTAATAGCTTTTCTAATTCAAACAGGTCTGATTTTTCACCTGGAGCTGCCAGTCCAAAATGGTCCGATTGCACAGGGACATGTCTAAACAAATGATATCCAGGTAACAAAGTCACTCCACTTTACCATAGTCATGTCAGACATGTGACTAGAGGACTGAGAAATGCCTAATAAAAGTGGTGGAATGCAAACAATCAGCCTGAATGAACAGAGAAAAATAAGCAACAATGTTGTGGCAAGGTGACACTTCAAGGGCAACTGGCGTGCTGTTGGGCTAGATGTCTACTGTTGGCAGAAGGGATACTGCTATGGCCAAATGCAGCTGCGCAGAATGTATTGGATGAAGCACATGGGTGACCCAAACAACTCAGGCACACACACCCTCACCTGGCACACAAACAGAAGCCCTCACACACACACCATGCACATGGATGACACACACATGCATGTGCACTCACCGGACAATGCCCCATAATCTGGCAGATCTCCCACGCCTTGGATCTGTTCCTCCGTGACGTAGGTCCCAGCGACTGACTCATGTGGAGTGAGTTCCATGTCTTCTACTGGAGACCCACCTCCAGTCACTAGAGTTGCGGCATGACTTGAGGCCAGCTTATTCTTTGCCCTGCGCTTTAGGTCATTCCAGCGCTTATAGCAATCATTGGCTGTGCGCCTCACGATTCCAAGGGCACTTACGATGTCCGCAACGGTCTGCCAGTGTGCCTGGCGTTGTGCAAGTGTGGTCTTGGATCCTGCAACAATGACCATTTCGTTATCATGTGCGGACACATACTCGACAAGTGCATTCAGTTCAGCATCCGTGAAGCTGGGCTTCCTCGACGGGCCGGACTGTGTAGCCGTGTCTGGGGCATCAGCCTGTGCAGGACGAGCACTCTTCCTCTTCCGCTTGGAAGGTGGTGGGGATCCTGAGTGTCCTACGCAGCTCTGGACACTAGGGGCAGGAGCCCTGGTGGACTCTGTATCAGGAGTGTGGGATTGCACACTCAGCATGGGAGTTAGTGCAGGCATTGGCTCAAGTGTAATGGTGTCAGGGGGAATGTCAGCTGGATGGACTAGGACCGACATTGTCCTGGCTGGGTGTGTGAGAGCTGGGGTGGATGGAGCCGCAGCTGCCCCTGCAGCCTCTCCACCCTGCCTACTTGGGGCAGCAGATGACCTTGCTGCCCCTGATCCACGTGGCCTGATGACATCAACGTGCACCAGCGCACGTGTCATTGGCCTGCTGACCTGGAAGTCAGCCATGGAGTCAGCCAGGTCTGGTGCCACAATGGGCTGGTCCAACAAGGGCTGAGCATGGATGGTGTCAGCCACATCACCCTCAACCAGGGGGTGGGGGACGATTATGGGTGCCCTTGACTGGTCCTCCACACATGGGGGGACAGGGTCACCCTGCAAGTAACGACCACGTCCCCTACCGGATCCACCACGGCCACCACTTGTGGCTCGTCCACCTTTGCCACCCTTACGGATTCCTCGCCTCCCAACCATGGCACTGATGTTAATGTGCGTATGGGAGTGGCTGTAAACTATTGTCCTGGGCAATTGGGGGTCAAAGGGGTTGGGTACCAGATGGTAATCGTACCCTAGTGCTCTTGCAAGGCTGAATATGACCCCTGGGGAAAGATGACGGGTCACGCAACGCACAGGAAGCCCAAAAAAGGGAGATAACGTGCACGCAACCCTTCCTAGACCACGTGTGCGGAAAAATAAACCTGCACTACGCTGTGGCACGCAGTAACACAAGAATGAACGTATGCGTGTCACACGCAGCCTAGAATGACCTCTGAAGGGGTAGGCTACACACGGGGCAAGCACAGATGTTAGATACGTGCATGACTCACCGTCTGCCAGGAAAAAGAGCGTGAAAAAGAAGCGCGTGTGCGCGTTGGCAACACCCCCACCAAAAGAAGAATTGTACGCTGTCTGAGGAGACAGGACAACAGTAGAAGGGAACGCTGTTTGAGGGAACAGGCCCAGGAAAACCAGAAAAAGAGAAAAAAGAGAAAAAGCTGTCAGAGGTAACAGGGAGTACGAACTTGAAACGCCGTGAAGTAAATCGCGTGTGAAACGACAAGAAGTACAGATTTCACCCACTCGCTCTCCACGAAAAGCACGTACAAGGAAATGGTGTTCTACACGTACCTTTTATGCAGGCCCACACGTCCAGCGTCACTTCCGCGTGTACGCGCTAGGGCCATTTCCACCAATTACACGCTTTGTCACTTCTGCGTGTACGCGCTAAGGCCATTTCCACCAATTACACGCTTTGTCACTTCCGCGTGTACGCGCTAAGGCCATTTCCACCAATTACACGCATTGACACTCGGACCTGTCTTTCATTTTTTTAACACGCAACTTTTCAAACGTGTGCCATATTCAACGTGCACGTGACTTCATAGACGCGCATACGCTGGTGGCCTTTGGGCCAATGAATGTACAGACGTGTGCTGACGCGCTTACGCGCTAAGGGCCTTTCCTCAAATTACACGCAGACGTGCTGGATTTTCACGTGCAAAATCACTCCGCATCAAGCTGGCCACGCGTTCACACACCGAAGACCACGCTCCTGCCCAGAAGGCCGAATTACTGCCCCCCAGAGCCCTGGGCATGCTCCCACCTGCCATCTGCTGCTTCCTGACTTCCTGCTGCCCACATGCCCTGCCATTTGCTGCCTGCACATCAGCCAGGGGTGCTGTTGCTGTGACCACCCCTGCTGGAACCGAAGACTCCCGACTGCTTTTCCATCGCCCCACAGCCCAGCCCCAGGACCCAGTTGCCCACCCACTCCTGCCTCTGGGGTTGCCATGTCGGGCACTGCAACATCTGGCACCAGTGGCAACCCCCGGCCAAGGAGGCAGAGGGGCACCAGCTTCACTGCCACCGAAGTTGGTGTCCTGGTGGAGCATGTCCTGGGGCAGTATGATGCCCTCTTCGGAAGGTTGCGCGCCGACAAGGAAGGACGGACTCGGATCTGGATGGACATCGTGACTGCCATCAACGCGGAGGTGGTGGCAGTCCGCGACTACGAACGTGTCAGGAAGCGCTGGGAGGACTTCAGGTCCAGGACCCTCAACAAGGCCCGGCGCCTCCTGAAGGCAGCGGATGCTAAGGGGCGCCGGGCCCACTTGTCGGAAGATCAGATGAGGGTCCTGGAACGCATATCCCCAGCGCTCCACGTCCAGGTCCTTGAGAGGCAGACCCGTCTGGAGTCGAGCGGTAAGTGTACATGCATACTGATTGTAAGCTGTGCGTGTGGTGGTGTGCCAGGAGTGTGCAGGTTGAACATGTATTTTTATGTGGGCAAGTAGGGGGGGTGTACAGGGCCGTGAGGGTGACACATGCGAGGGGTCTCATGTGTGACACATGGATGGTGCTTGTGTGTGTGGGCTTGCATGGCACAGGATGTGGAGGAATGATTGTCAGGTGTGACATGGATGTCGATCGGAACACTGCGACAGTTGGCGGAGGTGTGCACATGCATGCAAGTTTGGTGGTGTGTGTGCATGTGTAGTGTACTCCCTATGTTGCATGTGATGTGTGGATGACCTTTGGCTGCTCATGCTGTTGTATGTGAATGGATGGTGCTGGCTGTTGCAATATGGCTGTGGTATGGCTCATGTGTGCAAGTTGAAATGACATGTGTGTTGGGGATTGTGATGCCATGTCTGAGGTTTACCAATGCCACTCATGAAGAACTGTCATGTGTGTATGAGTCCATTGTACAGTGCCCTGATGCCTGTGTTTTCTTTCTCCCTGTCTGCAGCGTCAACTGATGAAGAGGGCAGAGAAGGTGCTGTGGAGCACAGTGGCAGGGGTCGCACCACCAGCCGGAGATGCAAGGCCCGGATCCCCTCCCAGGTTCTGATCTCGTCGGGGAGTGAGGAGTCCGGTGCCGTGTCCCAGGCCGCAGCTGCCGAGGGGAGGTCCAAGAGGCAAAGGTTGGAGTTGGACTCCTCGGCAGCAGAAGGGGCAGCTGGGACCCCACAGGGCCCAACAGAGGAAGATGGCACGGAGTCATCCAGGTTGGTGGGGGGTTTGGAGGAGGAGGAGGCCGTGCAAGCGACAGAGGCGGGGTCTGGAGGTGGGGATTCCACTGGTGCTAGTGGTGCAGTGCAGGATCAGGGACAGGAGGCAGCACAGGCCGCCGCGGAGGTGCCTGTGTGCAATCCTGTCCCTGCTCCTGTCACTGCATCATCTTGCACCAGTGGGGATGCCTACCTCCAGACCCGTTCTCAGGGAGGGGATTGGCTCATAACACCTGGCCTTCCTCTCCCTGCGGATGTGGCTATCCTGCACCAGGTTGAGCCTGTCCAGGATGGGGTGGCGTTGCGTCAACGGGCCATGCAAGCTGACCTGCAGTCTTCTCATGATGAGTCTGCACGTCTTCTCGCATGGCTCGTTGACCGCGTTGACCCACTGGGACAGCTCACCAGGGCTGGATTCCTTCGTTTCCTGGACCTTGTTCCGACCCCCTCCTCCACAGAACCCCCTATGCCCCAGTCGTCCTCCATGCCATCTTCCCACGCATGTGTCACCTGGGTGCCCTGTGGACCTGCCTCTGACCGTGCGGCCAGGCTGGTGGACAACAGATCCCTGCCACAGTCGGGAGTCGGACGTCCAGCAGGGGTGGCCACATCAACGACTGCACCCCAGCTGGAGGAGGATGTGCAGGCACCATCGGACAGGGCACATGGACAGGAGCAGCTGCAGCAGCAGGAGGCTGTAGGTGGGAGCCACGATAGCTCGGGGCCTTCAACATCGGAGGGGCAGGCATCGGCCGGAGGGCAGGAGGACCCTGGACGGGAAGTGTCTTCGGTGTGGCAGCGGTTGGGCCACGCCAAAGATGTGGAGCGGCGGCGGGCGGAAGAGGCGCGGCTCACGATGGTCAGGGCGGAGAACTCCATGCGGAGGGCCCTGAGGCGGGCCAAGTGCCTCGAGGCAATCCGCAGGGAGTTGGAGGTGAACACGTCGGCATCCCTGCGGACCCTCGGGGCCATAGAACAGGACCGCCTCCGGGACATAGACGAGGAGTTCGATGATGCCCTGGCCCGGAACACCACTGAGTGAGCCGCTGGACTGGCCCGCCGCCATTGTATATAGTTATTTAGTGATAGGTTTCCTTTATTGTTTATTTTTATTTGGAGTCGACGGACACTGCTCCACCTTTTGTATATAGTTCCATTTTAGATAGGTGTTTTTGTAGGTTTCATTTCTTCTGTTGGGATGATGGACCCTGAATACTTTGTACATAGTTGGACTTTGCATTTGGATATTTTTTTTACTATGAATATTTTTTTCCATGGAGCAATGGTTTTCTATTTCTTTTTTCCCTTCATTTACTTTTTATGTACTGGAACTTTGGAAGACATTTTTTTGGATTATCATTTATTGATTTTAATTTGAAAAGGGACAGCCAGCTTAATTTTCTTTTTTTTTACTTGTGTATTTTGTTTAATTTTGATTGCCATTACTGTTGTTTTTAATACATTATTTTGCTTTTTTCATTCTTCAATGTGTGGTTTCATCTCATTGTTTTCATGCATGTCATGATATGGGTTTTCAGGTTCACTTGCAACCATTGTGTGTGTGTGAGACACATGTGTTCATTTACATTGTTTCCATTGGAGTAGTATCATGGGCACATGTAATACTTGGTTGTGTCTTTGGGCTGTGGTGGCTGGCCATGAGGCCCATGCTTGAGGGTTGTCAGGGCCTGTGGGCAGGGGGACATGTGTGGGGGCCTGGTAGAGGCTGCCCCTGCACTGCTGGGGGGTGGGGGTGGTGGGAGACATGAGTGGGGGCCTGGTGGAGACTGCCCCTGCACTGCTGGGGGGTGGGGGTGATAGGGGACATGAGTGGGTGCCTGGTGGAGGCAGCCCCTGGTGGCTGGGGGGTGGGGGTGATAGGGGACATGAGTGGGGGCCTGGTGGAGGCTGCCCCTGCACTGCTGGGGGGTAGGGGTGGTGGGAGACATGAGTGGGGGCCTGGTGAAGGGTGCCCCACAGTGCTGGGGGGTGGGGTGGGTGGGAGACATGAGTGGGGGCCTGGTGGAGGGTGCCCCTCAGTGCTGGGTGGGGTGGGGGGTGGGAGAATGAGTGGGGGCCTGGTGGAGGGTGCCCCTCAGTGCTGGGGGGGCGGGGGTGGGAGACATGAGTGGGGGCCTGGTGGAGGCTGCCCCTGCACTGCTGGGGGGTGGGGGTGGTGGTAGACATGGGTGGGAGCCTGGTGGGGGCTGCCCATGGTGGCTGGGGGTGGGGGTGGTGGGAGACATGAGTGGGGGCCTGGTGGAGGCTGCCCCTGCACTGCTGGGGGGTGGGTTGATAGGGGACATGAGTGGGTGCCTGGTGGAGGCTGCCCCTGGTGGCTGGGGGGTGGGGGTGATAGGGGACATGAGTGGGGGCCTGGTGGAGGGTGCCCCACAGTGCTGGGGGGTGGGGTGCAGTGGGAGACATGAGTGGGGGCCTGGTGGAGGGTGCCCCTCAGTGCTGGGCGGGGGTGGGGGGTGGGAGACATGAGTGGGGGCCTGGTGGAGGGTGCCCCTCAGTCTTGGAGGGGTGGGGGGTGGGAGACATGAGTGGGGGCCTGGTGGAGGCTGCCCCTGGTGGCTGGGGGTGGGGGTGGTGGTAGACATGGGTGGGAGCCTGGTGGGGGCTGCCCCTGCACTGCTGGGGGGTGGGGGTGGTGGGAGACATGAGTGGGGGCCTGGTGGAGGGTGCCCCACAGTGCTGGGGGGTGGGGTGGGTGGTCAACATGAGTGGGGGCCTGGTGGAGGGTGCCCCTCAGTGCTGGGGGGTGGGGGTGATAGGGGACATGAGTGGGGGCCTGGTGGCAGGTGCCCCACAGTGCTGGGGGGTGGGGGTGCAGGGAGACATGAGTGGGGGCCTGGTGGAGGATGCCCCTCAGTGCTGGGGGGTGGGGTGGGTGGGAGACATGAGTGGGGGCCTGGTGGAGGGTGCCCCTCAGTGCTGGGGGGGTGGAGGGTGGGAGACATGAGTGAGGGCCTGGTGGAGGGTGCCCCTCAGTGCTGGAGGGGGGTGGGGGTGGGAGACATGAGTGGGGGCCTGGTGGAGGCTGCCCCTGCACTGCTGGGGGGTGGGGGTGATAGGGGACATGAGTGGGTGCCTGGTGGAGGCTGCCCCTGGTGGCTGGGGGGTGGGGGTGATAGGGGACATGAGTGGGGGCCTGGTGGAGGCTGCCCCTGCACTGCTGGGGGGTGGGGGTGGTGGTAGACATGAGTGGGGGCCTGGTGGAGGGTGGCCCACAGTGCTGGGGGCTGGGGGTGCAAGGGGACATGAGTTGGGGCCTGGTGGAGGCTGGCCCACAGTGCTGGGGGGTGGGGGTGCTGGGGGACATGAGCAGGTGTGCAGGGTAGTCCCCTGTTTTGTGGGCTGCCTGCAGGGGCCGTGGAGGGTGTACAGGGAACACCTGTGAGGACCCACCCAGCCTAATCGCGTGTGTAACTTCCCGCGCACCCCTGTAATACACGTACCCAGCCAAATCGCGTGTGATAATTCCCGCGTACCCCTGTAATACACGTACCCTGGCTAATCGCGTGTAAAACTTCACGCGTACCCCTGTAATACACGTACCCTGGCTAATCGCGTGTAAAACCTCCCGCGTACCCCTGTAATACACGTACCCAGCCAAATCGCGTGTGATAATTCCCGCGCACCCCTGTAATACACGTACCCAGACAAATTGCGTTTGATAATTCCCACGCACCCCTGTAATACACGTACCCAGCCAAATCGCGTGTTATAATTCCCGCGCACCCCTGTAATACACGTACCCAGCCAAATCGCGTGTGATAATTCCCGCGCACCCCTGTAATACACGTACCCAGCCAAATCGCGTGTCATAATTCCCGCATACCCCTGTAATACACGTACCCTGGCTAATCACGTGTAAAACTTCCCGCGTACCCCTGTAATACATGTACCCAGCCAAATTGCGTGTGATAATTCCCGCGTACCCTTGTAATACACGTACCCTGGCTAATCGCATGTAAAACATCCCGCGTACCCCTGTAATACACGTAACCTGGCTAATCGCGTGTAAAACTTCCCACGTACCCCTGATATAAACGTTACCCGCTTTGCGTTCATTGTTTGGCAGCCCTGTAAACTGGTCCAGGGTTAGCGCAGCCCTTTGCGATGATTTCGCGATTTTGATGGCTTTTCCTTGTGCGAGGGCGTTCTTGGGGGCGTTACTGGCGCTGCTGCAGGGTCGCTGCGATACTCTGTGCCACGGCTGGTTTGGGAGCCTAAAATCCATGAATACGCTGTGCGCGGAAATCGGTTTTAGCGCACGCGCCTGGCGCAGACAATCGCACGCGGACACTCTGCGCCAGCCGCTTGCGACACTTTTCTGCGAAATTCTATGAATTACCCTGTTAATTTATATGAGAGCATCATAATTCAAACAGTTCATCCATTTCAAGCAATAATACGCCTTCAACCAAAAACTGCAAAATTCCCTCCCTCTGAATTAGTGAAAGGTATTCGTGGAAAAGTAGTGTATTTAGCATTAGATCTAAAAGAAAATGTGCACACTCTAGGAGTGCAACGTCGAATGCAACAATCTTTAATTATCTTGGTAAATGGAGTACCTACAAAAGACAAAAAAAATTGGCAACAACTGGTAGATTTACATAAAGTTAGAGAAGCCCTGCAATATCTCAAAGAGAATAATGATTATTACAAAGAAATTAATATCGAAGAAAACTTGAAAGATACAACTGAAATAATTCAAGAGACACAAGAAACTGGTCAATTTGAGCTCCTAGATCCTGCTACAATAGCAAACACTTTAGACCATTATACAATTCATCCTTTGCACTCTAATGACACCATAGAATATGCACTGGAAACGTACCAAATGCGTCAAACAAAAGGATCACCAATCAGCATATAGGAAAAAAGTATAGAAGCACATGCTTTTCCTCTACTCTTTCCTACTGGCAAAGGAGGAAGATACGATGATAGACCTGTTCAAATATCAGCATCAGAATATCGCTCATTACGAATGTATTCTGAAGATCACAGATTTCGACAAAATGTGGAATACATATTCCACCTAATCTTTGAAAGTGAACTAGCAACTTTATGTTACGGAGTTGCACACATATTAAAATCAGGATCACACTTTCAAAATATGACAGCCACACAATTATTAAAAAAAGTTCAACAAAAAGATGAGGTTTTACAGGCAAATCTTACAAATCTATTAGCAAATATGCGAGGTACTAAAGAGTACTGGTTTCGACGCCATGGAGATGTACGTTGTATGATCAGAAACCTTGGCCCATCCACTTGGTTTGTTACATTAAGTTGCGCAAAATATGCATGGGAAGATTTACATGCTTTCCTACGCATATCAAACGAAAACAAAACAAACATAGATATACTAACACCTGGAGAACTTTGTTCTCAGGATCCTGTTAATGTTTCTAGATATTTTCACCATCACTTCATTGCTATGCTACATTTTATTTGTAATAAAACTGTTCCTCCCCTTGGAGAAGTGCAACACTTCTTTTGGAGAAAAGAATACCAAGCCAGAGGAGCGCCACATGTCCACATGCTTTTATGGATTAAAGATGCTCCTAAATTTGGTCAAGACAGTGATGCCACTGTTTTACAGTTTATTGAAAAATATGTCACTTGTGAAATTCCGTCAGAATCCACAAATAGTGATCTTCATGCAAAAATCTTACAATTCAAAAGACACAAATGTGGCAAATATTGTCGTCGCAAATACAAAAACAAAGGGAAATACTACACCAAATGCCGATTTGGTTTCCCTAGACCAGTTACAAATACAGGTCAAGTGAACAACCTCATGTCTTCAGTTAGACATAGTGTTAAAGGTAAGTCACCTAAAAATACATATTGCATAAAAAGAAAAGAAGAAGAAAAATATATCAATGATTACAATGCAATCATTGCCCACTTGTGGAATGCAAACATAGATGTGCAGTACATTGCAGACAATTCTACTGCAGTTGCACGATATGTCACAGCATACTTAACCAAATCAGAAAAGACAGAGCTCCAAGACCTCTGGAATGACCTGTCATCAGATAAAACAGTGTCTCAGAAATTATACAGCTTGGGCATAAAAATGCTGTCCCATTGAGAATGTGGATCCTATGAAGCAGCAGATCGTTTAACTGGTACTGCATTGTATGGTAAATCTGCAAATATAGTATGGCTAAGTCTTGGTCCAGCTAAATCTAGAAAAAGAGTTCTAAAATCATACGAAGATATAGAAACAATAGCCAAACATGATCCCAACAGCCAAGACATTTTAAAAAACAATTTATTGGACACATACTACCCAAACAGGAGTACCACTTTGGAAACCATGTGTCTATACCACATAGCCCAAAACTACACATACAAAAATAATATAAAACCTGATGAGCAAAACCGTAAATACAAAGTGACAAACTGTGATGGCATTTTAGTAAAACTCACCAAACCAAATTTAATTAATCATATCAAATTGTCATTAAAGACTCCTCAACATAAAGAAATATATTACATGTCCCTGCTACAACTCTTCAAACCATGGAGAAAAGAAGAAGAAATACTAGATACCTATGACTCATATGAAGACGCTTTCAAAGCCAATGAAAGCAGTATAACTGATGTAAACTTTGCACAGTACAAAACAATGTTGCACAGTGAACAGCAACACGAAGAGGAACTCCAGGCCCAACTAGATAAGGACACTCCTGACAGTAGTCAACCTTCTGTCACAGGAAGCCAAGAACCACTGGGAGAACCACTAATAACAAATGAGGCAGAATTAGCTATGATAGAAGTAGAAAACACCATGTGTCACTATGAAGATAAAGAAGACTTAACTACACTACAATCAAAACTAAACAAAGAGCAACGTAGCATTTTTTAAGAAATAACTAAAGAAATTGCACATGGTGTGCAACATGAAAACAAAGAATGCACCTGCCAAAATTACAAACCTATAGTATTGTATGTCAGTGGTGAAGCTGGTTCTGGCAAAACATTCCTAATCAAAATCATCAGTAAATTCCTTCAACAATTGACAAACAACAAACTGTCAGCTGTTGTCACTGCCCCCACAGGTTTAGCTGCCTACAACATAGGTGGTGTCACTTTACACCGATTACTACTCCTGCCAATAGAACACCAAAACAAGTTAGAGTATTACAAACTTTCTGCAGAAGCTGCAATGGAAGTACGCAGAGTATTGAAACAAATGAAAATGCTACTAATAGATGAAGTGAGCATGGTGTCCAACCTAATGTTGGCTTTGATCCACCTCAGATTACAAGAAGTACTCAAGACAAACTATGAAGAGCTCTTTGCAGGAAAACACATCATTGTTTTCGGAGATCTTCTTCAATTGACACCTGTAAAAGGTGAGCCTATTTTTAAAACATTAGGACACAAACTCTGCCGTAAAACTGTTGGCAGCATTGGAAATGTCAACCTTTGGCAACATTTCCAATACAGAGAATTAACAGAAAACATGCGCCAATCTGCAGATCTCACTTATGCCAACATCTTAAAAAGTATCAGAGTTGGTATACTTTCTAGAGAAGCAGAAGCAATATTGAAAACCCGGCACATTCATGCACTTAATGGTGATAATGCATGTGCTACAGATGTTATGGAACAATTAGCCCACAAAAATGTCAATTGTATGGCCTTAATGCCAACTCTTGCAAGCTGTTTCAAATTCAATGAAATAATGTTAACCAAAGAAATGCAACCAATTATGGAAATTAGCGCCACAGACAAACTAGATGTACATGGAATGACACTACCCATGTGTGACCAAGCCACAGCAAGACTAAATAGTTTAGAAAAATCAATCTCAAACACAGCAGGCTTGGAAAAGATATTAAAATTATCCTTAAATTGCAGAGTAATGCTTAAACGTAACCTTGACGTGGACCAAGTACTAGTTAATGGAGCACTGGGTACAGTTGTTGACTTTCAAACATACCCACGTGACAACAAAATTCAGTTTGTCAATATTCTCTTTGACAAACTTTCAGAAGTAAAAAGAATAGGACGCTCAACAGCTCGATTCCTTCCCTTCAAAGACATGTATGTACGCAGAGAACAATTTTCTCTAACTCTTGCATACGCAGTCACCATTCATAAATCACAGGGTCTTACTCTAGACAAAGCAATGATAGACATTGGTAACACAGTCTTTAAAGAAGGCATGAGCTACGTAGCACTGTCACGCCTACGTACAATTGACGGTCTATTTCTAATAAACTTTGATGCAAGTAAAGTAAACGCTGATATTCCTTGCATTTTAGAATACAATAGACTTCGTTCACTATACACCCCCCATCTACAAACATATCCTGTTCCACAAAAAGGAAAATGTTCTAAAAGAAAACTAAATCAAACAGAAATGCAACAGGATGTCACTGCAAATCCTCCAAAGAGACTAAAAGAAACTAAAACTTCATCAAGTACCACAAGCAAAATAGAACAATTAGGGAAAGTAAACCAAGTACTTCGTCAAAGAAGGAAGACAAACTAAAAAAAAATCACTCAGATACAGAACTACCTGGTCCATTTAAACTTATAAATGAAATAGGTGTAAGTTGCTACGCAAATGTAGCAATCAATATTCTATTTCAAATACCAGCAATTGTTGACAACATTTACTTACACTTTAGAGACCCATTGTGTATGCAAATTTTAGTACTTCATAGAAACGCAAAAAACAATCCTGACACCCCGTATACTCTTCATGGAATAAGACAAGAATTGGACTACTGTGCTGGATTGGTGAAATTCACTATAAACTCACAGGAAGATCCACAAGAATTTCTAATGTACTTACTATTAGTACTGGAAAACAAAAACATACCTATAAATGAAATCTTCCAGATTTCATACATGTGGAAACATACATGCACTCTCTGCAACAATATGACACAAGAACAAATCCCCAATGAGCGATTTGTCTATATATCAATACCTAATTGTGAATCCGTTCCATTTCAGCAACTTGTACAAAATGCAAACCACGGTAGATTATGTTCTACCTGCAATTCGGATAATCGCTCCACATTACTAATACAAACACATAGTAAATACGTAATACTAATGCTTCTATGTTACAATGCAGATGGTACGAAAAACAACTGCAAGCTGAATGGATTCACACATGGTCAAATATCACTTGGTAGGAAAACCTTCACAACAATAGGTATAATCTACCACGCAGGAGCCACAACCAACTCAGGGCACTACACTGCATATATAAAAAAAATATATGGATGGTTTGAATGTAATGATAGTACCGTTACTCTAAAGCAGAGATTACCAGCTAATCTTACAAACGCGTATTTAATGTTCTTAAAACCAAAATTTTACAACTGAACTGTCACAATATTTCAAAACCTATCTAACTGCCCAAAGATTCTACAACAACTAATCAGATAAATTAATACCACTCAAATAGAGCAAAAAATAGACAGTTAGAATACGCCAATTGGTATCTAACTGTCCCAAAATTTACAAATATGCCAACAGATAAATCATTACCACGAAATTATATCAAAATATAAACAGTTAGAATTCCCCTACTGGTATCTAACTGGGCCAAAGTTTTACAATATCCAAACAAATACCTAATATCTTACTGCTCACAAAAACTGAAACAATCCAATGCATAAAGCATTAGGCAGAAAGAACAAGTAAACGTGGAAAACAAACAAATAAATAAACTGTAGCATAACAGAAAAAGGTTTTTTTTTTAATCCAACATGTATTTTTTTCTCCCACAGACCCAATGATTTTAGCAACAAACACAGAAACTTTGCAAATTGCACAGTACTCTGGTTTGTAATCTACTAAATATGAGGGTCAATAAAAAGAAGAAAATGTTGATTGTACAATGTAATAAGTCATTATAAAATACTAATACTAACATGCTATTTTCTTTTACTACAGAAATGAACAAGAAAAACATGGACTCCCGTTACTAAACCAAATAGTACGTATAACAAGATAAATACAACCATCGCACCATATCACACCCATACAAGCTTATAACATTGTTCCTTATAAATTAGTTTTTGACCCAAAGTTAAAAGCCACTATGGGTGTGATATGCTGCGGTGGTTGTGGCCAGGGCATACACTCTTGTGTGCATGGCCAAATGGCCATGCACCCAACATTCTATACCCTGGCCACAACCACCACAGCATATCACACCCATAGATGCAAGCATTGCAACCATTTTTATGTCCGCGGACAGGGGGAAGGTCCTAGGACACATTCAACTTGCCAGAGGACAATACAAACAGCGTCCTCAGGACACCCCCATTTTCTTTATGTACGAACATTTCAGGACACCGCGATTGTTCTTAAAACATTTTCACCTTGCCAACGAACAATACAGACAACGTCTCCAGGACACCCCCTGCAAACATTCCAAGACCCCACGAGTGTTCTTAGAACACTTTCAAGTTGACACCGAATCCATTCTGTTTATTTACGAACATTCCAGAACAGCCGTGTTGTCCGCAGACAAATCGAACACAACAAAAGCGTCTAGCACATAAATAAAATACAACTTTGAACCTATCTCATACTCCACCATCCTCCCCAAAGACTTCTACACACCGACACACTCTACTAAATACACATTTTGAACAAACTTTCACCGCGCTGTCTGCGGACGTCCGCAAATGCAAGATGGCGGGCGCAACAGAAAATCTGATGCGCATCACACGCATCACGCACCCCGCCGCCCAATCAGCGAACACGTCGCATGTCCGCGGACATGACGCAAGCCGCTGGGCCAATCGGGGTGTTGTCCGCGGAGCGAACAGGGAAGTCCGTCTGCGAAGCGAACACAGACATCACTAATTTTTTTGCTTTACATTTTGCTCATTTTTTAAAAAACTACTGGACGGATTTACACCAAATTTGCAAAAGCACGCTTTTGGGTCCAGGCCGCTGCTCCTGCCGCAAATTTGGTGTAAATCCATCCAGCGGTTCCGAGTGGGCCATATACGAAGTTTGGTGAGGATTCGTCCAGGGGGAGCGAAGTTATAAGCCACCCAAAAAGTGCTCTTCCTATGGAAACACCAACTTAACCATAACTACATGGCCACTATCATTATGTGATAATCCTATCACTTGCCCCATCGACCTGGCTGACCTGCTTTTGCGACACTAAATCATATCTCCCACCCCTAAACCTGACATTATCAAAGCATTCATATTCCCTGTCTCTCTACGTGACGGTACAGGGTGCATAGCCAAACGCGCCCAGTCGTCTCCAGTCCTACGCGACTTTACACAGAACCCGGAAAACAACACAGATCATCTCAAAACACAGCGCGCCACAATTTGGAATATGAAACTGTGATTTAAAAGCAAACAGCAAGATTGTACATTTCGTAAAGTACTTTTATTTGACATCAAATGTTTAGAGAATATTCAGCGATTTGCATTTGTCTTTGCTGTCGATCTGCAAAAGTTCATCTTGAGTCACGTGCTGTTTCTTTGCGGTACACAGGGTGTTGGTTTATGATAAAAGAAGCACTATGGTGGCACTGATACTCGAAAGGCTGTTCCAACAACGAGGCATTAGACCACCATAATGGTTGGTATGTTGCTTCTAGCCGCTAGTACCGTGTAAGGCCTAGTCGTCTCCAGTCCTACGCAACTTTACACAGAACCCAGAAAACAACACAGATCATCTCACAACACAGCGCGCCACAATTCGGAATATGAAACTGTGATTTAAAAGCAAACAGCAAGATTGTACATTTCGTAAAGTACTTTTATTTGACATCAAATGTTTAGAGAATATTCAGCGATTTGCATTTGTCTTTGCTTTTGATCCGCGAAAGTTCATCTTGAGTCACGTGCTGTTCCTTTGCGGTACACAGGGTGTTGGTTTATGATAAAAGAAGCACTATGGTTGCACTGATAATCGGAAGGCTGTTCCAACAACGAGGCATTAGACCACCATAATGGTTGGTATGTTGCTTCTAGCCGCTAGTACCGCGTAAGGGCATATTGGTCCTTGGCGATTGTCCCATAAAATGGTGAGGGTCATGAAGTTGTTTAGAAGTAGCTGCACCTGGCAGTTAAAAAATCCGTCGGCCGGGGTCTGAAAATCGTTGCATTGACAGTACGGAAGGACGTACCTGTTTTAAAAAACATAAATTAGTCTCACCCGCCGATCTTCATTAAAAATGTTCATTTTATTTATTAAGGTGTGAAACTATTTGCTAGCGAGAATAGTGCAACGGAGTATGTTAACTTATTCCCATTAACCCACCCTCTGTCCTCTGCCTTTTTCAGAGCCCTCTAAGCGACAGGGGACCAATTCGGCGGTGATAGTGCGCGGTAGAAAACACTATGCCACATTGAACGGACAAGTACAACTTAACCAGGCTTTAACGCCACGCTATTGTTATTATATTTCGGTATAAAATAATCTAAAGGGTTACTTACATTATATTGGCATTTTCCATTGTCTAAGCGTAGTGCAGTCCCAAAATACGACTCCGTAGGTGCCAACGATCTTTCTCATAGTGATATAATATATAAAAGTGGTTTCGTTTCAGAAATTTCATCCTTGTCGTGTCTTTTAGCACAATCCCTGTTTGTAAATGTCAAAAAACAATAGAACCTTATAGTGCGAGTCGTGGGCCTCTCCGGCACGCGAGCAAAAAATTGAAGCAGCTGACCTTCACTGTAAACGACCATAAATTCTTAGTTTGCAACATTCTGTGTACAGCCATCTCTGAGAAATTGCTTTTTACGCTCCATCTTTGTATATTGTTTGCGTACTAATAAAAAACCTTGTTAAAGGGAGGTTATGGTTCCAAGTAAAACCGAAAAACCCCTGAAATTCACCAGTTATGGTAAGCTAAGCAACCATAACTCGCGCCACCACCGTGCACTGCTAAGACTAACACACAGGACATCAAAGATGACATCACAAATGTCATTGATGACATCACTAATGACATCATATGTGTATGTACTTTTCATGAAATATGTGTACAAGGGATTCTTATTATAATGTTGCAAAAAAAGTGTCAAGGATCATTGCACTAAATACCATACCCTAATTAGTGCTTTGAACGATGCATTGATATAAATAGCATTCTATTATGGGGTTCTATCTAGTATACTAAGCTACTAATGCAGAAGCATAGCATTGTGTGCAGCGTACAAGATGAAGGTATAATATTCGTAATGTTAATATGTTGAATAATGAAATGATAATTGTTTTATTACTAGATTTTTGTGTACTGTGAAATATGTAATAAGTAGCTAATAAAACCCATGTATTACATAATTGCATTACTATAGAGAAAACACAAAGAGACAAGAACACATACCAATATACATATACATAGGGTAAATAGCAGCTTTGAAACAGAGAAATCATCATTTATTTGCTTGAAAATAATGCTGTCTTTAAAGCTTGTGTCTTCCCCTATGTATATGTTTCATATGATGTGACTGGACTCTAAGGGAATTACTATAAGAACCTACTTGTAGGATACGTCTACAAATAAAATACAATTTTTAGTTTCTGACTGTTACTGAAGAAAACCATGTGGCCTAGATATGTCAGCAAAAGAAAAAAGAGTGAGCCAGAAGAACACTCGCGGTGTCCTGAAATGTTCGTACATAAAGAAAATGGGGGTGTTCTGAGGACATTGTCCGTATTGTTCGCTGGCAAGTTGCATGTGTTATAAGAACACTCGCGGTGTCCTGAAATGTTCGAAAATAAACAAAATGGGGGTGTTCTGAGGACGTTCTCCGTATTGTATGACTGCTTAGCTGTATGCAATGAGGGAATGGCACAGAGAGTAAAGTGGAAATGGTAGAAGGGCTGTCCAAGAGTTACGCGGTCCACGGACACCACGGCTGTCTGTGGACAGGGCGTGCTACATCCGGGGTTTTCCAGCAAATCCAGCATGGAAAGAAGACTGTAGGGATCAGCCAATCAGATGTTGAGGTTGTGGATTTGTGTTGAAAGAGAATGTGTGTAGTGAAGCTGGCAGAAGTGGAGAAAGTCAGGGTATTGGTGCTCGGAGATATGTTTGTGCATGGTTTACAACAGTATGCTCAATGCAGGCATGTTGCAAAGAATTTTGATGTTAAAGGAGTGGAGGTCGTGTGGAGCACTGTGCCTGATTGCAATGTACAGGGAATTGTGCAAGTTTGTGAAGATATGGGCAGGATCAATAGTCCCCATGTGGTAGTTTTGCACTATGGTGCTTTCCGTTTGTGCTATGTCAGTGCCCCTACTTTGTTGGCAGATTTGGAACACTTGGTTGAAGCAGTAATGAACATCCTTCCAAATGCCAAAGTAATTTTTTCTGGATTACTACGTAGAGCAATATGGGACAATAGTTCAGTTTTTTGTCCTCAGCAAAACAATGCTAGGTGTGTAATCAACCAAGGCATGTGTGCCTTCATGCTTAGAGCTGGTATGTTCTTCTGTAATAATGAGAATATTGATTCCAGTAATGCTGTTTATTTTAAAGAAGATGGCATTTCCTTATCTTTTATGGGAAATGCCATGCTGTTTTGGAATGTAAGGGTTGCTTTGGAGAAGGTTATGTGAAGATTTTAGGAGTAAAGTAAGAAAAAAAGAAAAGAAAATACAAAATAACAGGTGTCTGTCAAGCATCTGCAAAAAAAAAAAAAAATAATAACCGCTCTTTTCAGAGCTTACCTCAAAGGGGAAATGGGGCACACTATTTAAATTTACATTCACCACGCTCAAATTTTCGAAGTGTCCGCGGACATGGCGGTAGTCCGCGGACATCGAAATCACTAGCTAGGGGTTCAGTATGTTCTATGTTACATGTATATAAAGTCAGGGATATTATGGTTAAGTTGTGCTACTAAAAACATATGAAATTCAGTAAAAAAACTTTGTTAAAGGGACGTTATGGTTAAGTTGCGCTACTAAAAACCTATGAAATTCAGTGAAAAAACGTTGTTAAAAGGGACGTTATGGTTAAGTTGCGCTACTAAAAACCTATGAAATTCAGTGAAAAAACTTTGTTAAAGGGACGTTATGGTTCAAAGTAAAACCGAAAAACCCCTGAAATTCGGCAGTTATGGTAAGATAAGCCACCATAACTCGCGCCACCGTGCACTGCTAACACTAACACCCAGGACATCAAAGATGACATCACAAATGAATATATATATATATATATACATATATATGTATATATATATATATATATATATATATATATATATATATATATATATATATATATATGTGCCTATTTAAAACATTGTATTTATATTATAGATAAATAGATTTTGGAGCACATGAGGAATGTCTATAAGGCCTTAGTGGACTATAGTGATACAGTTGGAATACTTATTATGAGAAAAGGTAAGTACTAGTGGATGAATAAAGAGTGGTACCAGTGGACTCAACGAGTGTGTGGATCTTCTTATTGATCTTTATTAGGAGAAAGAGGACCCAGGTGAGTACAAGTGAAAGGTAGTGAGCGATACAGTGGGTTTAAACTGATAGCATTTTTGCCCAAGAAAAGTGTAGCAAGGTGTAGGTAAAGAATAGTATATAAGTATGACCATATTTAATGAAGAAGGAGAGAAGACCTTTGGATGTAAAGGTGGAGTATTTCCTTTATGGTTATGTTAATATAAAATAACGAAATGTATGGTTGTTATATGTTTTGTTTTGATAAAGGAACAAAGGAATAGCAGGATATGAAAATGTAGTAATAGGCAAACATTGTATGTGTATATGCCACACTTGCATGCACTAATGGGAACCACATTTATATCCAGCGTCATGAGTACATAGATCAGGGTGGGAAGGGCAACAAAAGTGTTAATTGTGTCTCAACAGAATAAACACAGCAAAGAAGGAAAGACTGTGTTCCTGCACCATTGGAAGAAGGATTACAAAGAATAAAGAAAAAGAAGAAAATCCTGCACCATGGGAGTCAAAGGCAGGCCTGCCACCGCACCATGTCCATGCAAAATGATGAATTAAAATGCACCATTGTTTCCATTTAAAAGAAAATAGGCTTGTGTTGACCCCAGCACCATCGACAGAGGAAATGCACCAGTGCCCTCAGTGGAAAAGAAGGAAGAAAGGCCTGATTTAGGGAAGTACAGTTCTCTCTATTCGCTTGCCATGACTTTTGCCTCTATTTGGTTTCTACAGGAAGCAAAGGACAGTTTTATCTTTGAAGGCACCAAGAAGAAAGACGAAGAGCCGCCAAAGAAGAGACCATTTTGTGTTATTGTTGGATTTGTCATGTTGTCTGTTTTGTCTTTTATTATTTTTTAACTATAAAGAAGGGGGCAATTTAACCACAGTAGTGTAAAGCATAAAATAACAGTTTGCAACAAGCTCTATCAAGAATAGAAATGTTCCTTTTTTGAGTTAAGAAAAGAGTTTTTGGAAATGACATTTAAGCTCAGCACGGCACTAAGAAGAATACACTGGGGTGTGAGCCTATGAAAGGGATGGGGCGTGTGAGGGTAACACAACACGTGTGTGCTTTTGGTCCCACGTCACAGGCACTCCCAGATATAAGCATAGATAAAAGCATGTGACACTAAGATCTTCACAAGAAGGAGAAGATGTAGCAATTCAATTAAGTTAAAAAACAAAGAAGTACTTTAGGAGGTAGAAGTAACCTTAAAGAGAAATAGGAGCATTGAAGTAAAACTGTTTAGGTTTTGGTTGAAAGTGCTGATAATAAAATGCACTTATTTTTCAAGAGACTTACCCAGTTTATTGTATTTCAGATGGACAGGGAGCACCTGCACTCCAAGTGATCTCAGCAACCGAGCCTACGAGAGGGAGAAAGGCCCTAATTGTCATAATTGTCATAAAAAAGGGCTTGGGGGACCCAACGAGATGCTCATTGCTGTGGAGTTAAAGGAAATAAGAAGTAACAATCCTCTTTTGGACTGCCCCATCCGTATGCCCCCTCAACTGACTATTTTTCTCAAGAAGACAATTGTGTCCTAAAGTACTGCCCTTGAATGAGCTAAGGTGCCCCTGAACTTGCTATAAAGGAGAGAAGAAAAAAAAACAATAATGAACTGATGAAAGATCCTTGAATTCAGAATGGAGAAGGAAAGAGTACACGATGGAAGATGTTCCAACAGACGTTAAGTGAGGTGATGACAAGGAAATTAACTCCAAGCAGATGGCAAATAGGATAGGAACAGATAAAATGCTATGGGGTGGAGAAAAGATAGAATGTGGGGTTATAAATGAATAAAGAATAACCTACTACCTATAAGAAAAAAGAAAAAGAGGAGAGAAGAAAATAACAGTAATAAAAATGATAAATGAATGAATACATGAGCTGGTGGGTCCCCTCAGAAGAAAAGATACAAAAGATGTTTAAAGACATCTCCCGACTCTCATAGTGGCAGAATCACTCATTGTGCATGTACATTAACGTTTAATTGGGTAACAGGGGTGGGAACAAGATGGAAGTAAACACTGTCACTTTATGGAAATACATACATATACAAAAACAATAGAAGAGGGCAAGAAATGCCGCACCTTTGACAAAAATGGGTATATATTGAATAGATTATGAGAATACAATATGACTGGAGATACTGTTGGTTCTTTAGAAATGTTGTATCATGATACCTCCAATGTTGTGATAGAGCATTGAGTTAAGGTGGATGACTGAGATAAGGACGCATAGGGACACTGCATTTGAAGGGATAAACAATAGGTATTTGGTTGAATATGTTGACCAGAGGGGGGAATGTAGAGTAGCAGCCTCTGCCTCGCTCTTTTTATGACAGACAGGTAAATATGGTAGTTAGGTTCAATACCCTCCATTGTGTCCAACATTGCAAATATTAGGAGTATTGTAGAGGAGCAGACATATATATCCACAGGAGATCCCACCCCATAACTCCCTCTATAGGCGCCATGAGACCATTCCCTGTCTAACCTCAGCTACTGTACCAATAATACAGCGAGCATATGGAAGATGGTATCCATTAAAATGACCATATCGAATCTACCCTCGACTTGATGACAGCCTGCAGGAGGAACTCCCTGAAGGAATATGAGAAAGAGCTAAGAAAATCAACAGATGACCTCATACGAAAGTGTGCATGTCATCCTGAGATACTGAAATGAAAGCGATGTATGGATCCTAGAGGAGAAATGACAAAGTGAAGAATCAAGTCAACCTTAAAAAGGAAAGAGAGAAGATTACACAGTAAAGAGTACTGTAGAAAACAGATGCTGAAATGCAATATAGATAAAGTCATATAGGCTTGCTACAAGTAGTGAATATAATGCAAGCAAAGCCGTCATTATATTGGTATCATGAAATAGTAAGCCAACAAATCATTTAGAAAGAATGAAAAGCTGCATCACAGTAGAATAGCAGGTTATTGGTGTTGCGTTGGGAGGCTGTCTTGTCTGAAGTCAAGAACTGAAAAGTCGAGGTCAGCTATCTACTCTGAAGAAGGACCTGTGTGCAGAGGATGGATCCTCTCACGTTAAGGTGCAAGAAAGAACACAAAGGATGCCAAGTCTTAACTCATTTAAAGCGTTTAAAAGCTTGCAGAATGAACAGAATCATGGTCTCTTGTCACATGAGTCAAGGATGGAAATAGAGTTTGAACTTGGAGTCCCAGACAGGAAAAGGAATGCCCTCACTCATGTGCATTCCCAGGGTGAGAATACTCTGCAAGGCCAAGTACAAAGAGCATTTCATGGCAGAAGGGATGGGTGATGAGAGATGCTGGGCTAATTGGGTGGCAGGGCAGCCTCATGTCCTATCTACTTGCACCTGGGTTTTGGCATACATAATTGAATCGAATGCTCCAAACATGGCACAAGTGTGCCAATCAATTGTATTAGTCCATAGAACAAAGGACTTTATAGCTTAAGAAACCAATGAAACACTGTGTAACTGATTTGTCTAAAATGATATGTATGAAGAGGTAGGCATAAATTGTCCACCTGATATCGGACTGTCAATAACAAACCTAGCTCCTATATGATCGTATATCTAGATGTGTCCCTTAACCAATCACAACCCTTGATAGTGTTTTACAATTGCCACGTGTATGACGTCACTCTGATGCATAAAGAAGTATATGTGTTTTTTGTGAAAATCCCTGAGAGACTGAGCGTACGTCTGTTGATGTTTGTTGTAACCCTACCTGGTTTTGATCATTGTTAATAAACAGCAACTTGCGATCTTCCTGAGTTTGTCCAGTTATTTGGACTCAGAATTATTCTGGTGTAATCCCATCCAGCCATAGATGCACGTTCCACGGGCCATAAACTCAGTATTGTCCATGGGGACGTAGGGGGAGAAGGAGGGAGCAGGAAGAGAGGGAGACAGATGCATTTGTGGCCAAGCTTTTAAAAATATTCTTCTTAGCACATGGTTTAAGCCCCTTCACCTGTTCTGGGAATTCTCCAAGATTTAAGGGTTCAGCAGAACTCCCCCTTTATTTCCCTTGAGTCCTTTAACTTGAAGTTCTAACCTCCAAGATTGCCTATAGTGGTAATTTCCTCAGAATGGCCGCAGAATGAGTTCCGGACTCTCCTATGCTCCCCTCTCTATTTGGTGATCTCCCCTCTCTATTTCACTCCTCTGTGACCCAGCCTTAAGACCCAAGGTAGACTGAGCCTTTCGTATGCTCAAGAGAATGTCATTCCCTCTCTCCCGAAGGACCTCCCTCCTATTGAAGTCATTGTCTTGGCTCATTGTGGTGTAAGGGAAATTCTGTTGGTCTACCTGGACAAAACTGCACTCTTTCAGAAGTCGAACAGTTGTTTGTTGCACTGGTGTATTGTACCCAGTGTACATTTACCTTTTAAAATAAATCACTTTGAACTACATCTCTTTGGTGTTCACTCAAGTACTGACCCTTAGCTAACACACAGTGTAAAGCACCTTAATGTGGCTCAGTGGACTAATGCAGCCACTACATGGGCCTGTGTTTGACCACAAAGTCACGGGTACAAATCCCAGCAGGTCGATTCAGCCCTTTATCCTTCTGAGTGTGATCAAATGAGTACCATTAAGCTGGGTAACAATAAACATCTGTTATCTGTCAATACTGCCAAGATGCCCCTCGTGGGGGGAGGGGGAATGTGCGCTCTACAAATACACCTATTATGTTAATGGCATTGGTGCCTGCAAAATATGTCAGCATCACCAGGATGCTGAGATTGTTTGCATAATGCTTATGCCCACAATATATGCCAGCATTGGCAATGTAAAGCACTTTGCAATGCTTGTGCCAACAATATATATCAGAGTTACTACTGTAAACCACTTCCATTGCTGCATTATAAAATATCAATAAATAAATAAATGATGCCTTTGCCCATGATGTATGCTGTCATTGCCGCTATGAAACACTTGCATGATGCTGATGCCCACAATATATGTACTCATTACAACCGTTAAACACATGATATGGCACATTATAAAATATCAATAAATGAATTAATGATAAAATAAATTATGCTTTTGCCCATGATGTATTTCACCACTGCCCTTGGAAAACACTTTCATCCTGCTGGTGTCCACAAAATATGGCATAATTGCCCATGTGAAATATGTTCATGTTTATTTATTTATTTTGACATGTATTAAGGGCACTTAGCCTGGGGGCATCTAGGCACTGGTTTCGAGGCAAGGTGGTTACAGTAGAGTACTTAAATTGTATGCAATTTACAGCAGGTGAAAACATACAGCATGGTGGTTGTAGTAGACTTACAGCATGTGAAAGCAAACAGCATCCTAAGTACATAGTTACAGTTCACAAGAACATATCTAGGTTGCCTTGTTACTTATGGCAATGATATATATTATCATTGCCACTGAAAACATTTTCATAATGCTGGTACTCACCAATATATGTTATCAGTGCCACTGTAAAACACTTTTATGAGACAGGCACAACAGTATGTGTCATCGTTGCCATTGTAAAACACTTTCATGATGCTTGTGCCCACAGTTCATGTCAACTTCACTATGATTTAACACTTTCATGACATTTGTTCCCACAATTTATATCAGCATTGCCGCTGTAAAACCCATTCCTCTGTTACCACTGCGCCCTTATTTGTAATTGCTTGGGTACTTCCCGTATGTACAGTACTCTGTTGCTACCTAGCTAGGTTCTCACTGTATACATTGCATACATATATACATCCTTTCATGATGCTAGTGTGCACACTATATGTGATTGTTGCCATGGTAAAACATGTTGGTTATGCTTTTTACCACAGTAAATGCCATCATTGCAATTGTAAAACACTTGCACAATGCTGGTGCACATAGTATATGCCACAATTGCCACTGGAAAATATTTTCATGCCACTGGACAACATAGTATATGTCATTATTCATGACACTGCTGGCATCAATATATCTCAGCATTGCCACTGTGAGACACTTTCATGTTGTTGGTACCCACAATATATTTCAGAATTGTCTTAGCCTAATCTTCTTTAATCCCTTTTGACCAAGCTACCTCCCAGTGAATAAACATCCACACACATAAACATGTACACATTCACAACAGATCAGGGCACACACAGCCTTTCAAATGCCTTCCCACAAGTATATATATATACATACATACAGTCACACAACCTTTTTTAACTTATGTGCTCCACCAGCTTGCCTCAAATCTTCACATTGCTATGAACTCGTAAACAGGTTGTCAATAGGTAGCAAGCAAGGAGAGGTTTTCGGCAATGCCTCTTTCTGAGTCCTGCTTCCTGTGGGCGTGCTTGGGCCATGATGCATATCACTCGGTGGAGCTTTGGATAACAGGATTGTGCAGAAAAACCCCAGTGGGAAAGTGTACCTGCAGGAACCCAGCCAGCATTCCTAATAGCCCAGGGAAGGTTAGGGAGGAAATTACCACCAACCGCGGGATGGAGTATTGCATGCAAACATAAAAGCAGATATTCAGTAACATAGGTCACCCCAGTAGCACTCCCTCAGCTACTCGCTGCATCTGAGGGAGTGTTCAGTTTCCCGAGGGCCTTCCCTCTTTGCGCCTTCATAATTGGTGTCAGGGCACATCACTTTCAACCACAACAAATGAGCCGCCGCTTGGAATGGGCAGGAGGAATTGCCTTTAATTTCCTCTTTCAGCACTCAAAATCCATAAGGAATTCCTGATCACGCAATCTTTGTGGTGGTCCTGCACTATTCATATACATTTTGGGTGGCCGTGATCTTGCCTTTGTTTCTGCCTATTACCCTCCAGGAAGACATTGGACTTGTTTCTTCTCTCATTCATGTCATAAGCAGAAATTCCCTTACAGAGCCATGTGTCCTTAGCACGTAATCCACTCTATGGTTGATGTTGGCATTGGCAAAATGGTGCAAGATTACCTAGATTGTTTGTTTGTTTTTATTGTTTGTAAAGCGCACCTAACCCGTGGGTAGCAGGGCGCAAGCAACAAGAGGAGTGTACAACTTAGGTTACAGAATACGCAGTAAATGAATCCAAAGGGGTTACAGTGTTGGAAGCATCAATTACCAAAACATTGGCCAAGACACTCACAGAGGCACACCCACAATTTGCTTCTTATGGAAAAGGTCCCTTTCTCATTTCTTGAAACTTCAACATAAAAGATGTCCTGACTGTGACAAAGCAACTTCCAGGACACCAATGGTACAGGGATAAATATTGGTTTCTAAACTCTCAATCAGCCCCACACCTCTAGTGCACTGAAGGGATCTGAGCAGATTTGAAGCACAATAAAATTATAAACCTCTTTGTCTAATTTTGGTAAGGTCGGCAAGGTTTTCTCCAAAAGGTCATGGATTGTTGGTTAGTTGCAACACAGCGAAAATACAAATATTACCCAGTGATGAAAGGGACGAAAGGGACTGTCCAGTCAAGGTTGTATAAAAATATATACTTTATTATTATTCAACCAACAGTTCTAGCAGACTTCAAAATACAACCCACCCTGTAAAGGAATTCAGAGGACGGACAGTTTCAAGAAGGAAAAGGGATGCACTCTGAATACTGACAGGAGGGTAGTCTGTAAAGTAATTAATCACAATAGTTCAAGGATACTTGGTTTCGACACAAAGGGAGCAATGGGTTATAAAATGCCACTAGGGGCCTTCAGAGAAGGACCAAGGGAATAGAACCACAATGTCCCATTTGATTGTAGAGGTTCTTGATGCTCGACAGGGTCGAGTCGGTTTCAGGGTGCTTTGCAGCTCTTGCGACAAAGTTCAAGATGGGAGGGAATCAGGTGGCAGGCAGTTTCGGCAAGCGAGACTGGACAGATGGCTTCGGGCTGGCCTGCACAGCAGTTTGGGGTCAGGAATCATCCTCTCAGTGCTGGTTGGCGGGTGTGCACATACAGCGCCCACCTGCACCAGCATGTCTGACGAGAAATAAGCGGACACCGCCGAAGCCCTCATCCCACTGGTTCTACCCACCCTAAACATGATCCCCAGCACATCAGACCTCAACTCACTAGTATACACCTACAACAACGCCATGACCAAAGCTATTGACCTTGTTGCCCCTCTAAAACTATGCAAAAGTAAACCCAAAGCACATCTTAACTCGTGGTATACACCAGAACTCAAAATATGAAGAAATAAAAAGTCCAAAATGGAAACCCTTTGGAAAATGAATCCAACAGAGGAACACAAAGTCAATCTCATAAATGCATCTTCCTTTTATAAAAAAGAAATTATTTGCACTAAAAAAGGAAGCCTACAATACAAGAATAAGTAATGCTAGTTCCAGTACCAAAGAATTATTCACTATCCTGAAGGAGTTAGAAAACCCCAATCCACTTATGGACATGTCCGTGAAGGACCAACTCTGGTGCATTAGTATCCAAGATACCCTTGCGAACAAAATCACTGGCCTAAAATACTTCAACTTCCCAATAGTAGCCCCACCCCTAGCCCCCCTATTCCCAGCCCACCTACTCCCCCTAACACTAACCAGGGTTTCACCTTCAAAAATGTAACCATACTAGAAGTGCAAAAAATTATAACATCCCTCATACCATCAAACTGCAAAGGGGACAGTTGCCCTGCACAGATCATAAAAGATGCAGCAAGAGACCTCGCCCCCTTCATTTCTAAGCTCATAAACGTGTCATTCTCCACTAACTCGGTACCCAACAATCTGAAACAGTCATGGGTCCTCCCGCTACTAAAAAACAGACCTTGGACCCTAGCATCCCTACAAATTACAGGCCTATCACAACTGTTCCCTTCTTGTTAAAAATCCTTGACAGAGTTGCTTACTTGCAAATTCAGCATTACGTAGAGTCTAACCAATTACTTGGATTGCGTCAGTCTGGCTTCCGGCCTCAACATGGAACAGAAACTGCCCTTGTTGACCTTAAAAGTCAGATTGACAAAATTAAAGATAAGGGCAAGGCTGCCATCCTACTCCTCTTAGATCTCTCAGTAGCCTTCGACCTGGTCGACCATAAAATAGCCTGTAACCACCTCTCCTCTGCCGCCCACTTTTCCCCTTCTGCTGTCACGTGGATACAGTCCTTCCTGGCCAATAGAACCATGAGGGTCTTTTCTCTGGAGACAGCAGCAGACCCTATCCCTATCACCTGTGGTGTCCCACAAGGCTCATGTATTTCACCCACCCTCTACAATATCTTTACAAAGCCCCTCTTTGATAAACTGGATCGTCTGGGTGTCACTTATACAAACTACGCGGATGACAACCAGATACTCCTCACCATCTCAGGTAATTACAATACTGATGTAGCCAGGATCAATGAAATCTTCTCCGTCATTCAGGCATGGGTGGCCACACACGGCCTCTGCCTTAATGACGAGAAGACTGAACTGCTCATTGTTGGCTCACCGAACAACTTACAAAACCTAAGTCCCAACTACTCTAACATCATAGTTGATGGCAACACTATCCCGGTCGCCAAAAACGTGAAAACACTCGGCTTCTATCTTGATGCCAATATTAACCTCACTAAGCAAGTTAACGCGACCGCCGCTGCCACTGCCTATACCGGAAAACTAATCAGAGCCTGTAGACCATTTCTCTCCCCTGACATTTGCCTTACACACACTAGCCAGAGCACTTATACAATCTAAGCTAGACTACTGCAACAGCCTCTACTTAGGTGCCAACCAAGCGATAATCAATAAACTCCAAGCCCTTCAATATAATGCATTACGGGCATCGCTAAACATTCCCAGGCGTGAGCAAATTTCTGCCACTAGAACCACATGCAAATGGCTCACCATCCAACATATAATTGATCTAAAAACACTCTGCCTCACCTACAAAGCTCTCAACTACCTAGCACCCTCCTACCTGACTAACAAATTTACCATGAAATCCTCCATCAGAACCACGAGATCTTCCAATACCTTATGTCTCACAGTATCTAGATTTACCTCTAAAAGAGCCGGAGGCTCGAGCTTTACTGTCCTCGCTTCCCAACTTTGGAACACCCTGCCACTGAATGTTAAATCATCAAAATCCTTCCAGTCGTTCAGGAAACTTGCCATTGGGTGGCTTCTGACAAAAAGTCAACCTTGAAGCTAGACTTAGCTATAAACTGTACTTATTGTTCATGCCTAACTTATGTCATTATTGGGTGCTATCACCCCCACTACCTATATGTCCTGTATATAACTGTTTTCAAATTGTTCTATTATCACTGCTTATTATCATGTACTGTGCCTTGTAACCTGTACTAAGCGCCCTTATACTTCCGGGTCCGGAGCGCTATAGAAATAAAATAAACAGACATACAAACTGGTCAATGCATCTCAGATTATGTTATTGACTGCGGTGTGACAACAGTTATGGGCCGTAGTGATTTGTGTAGACTAGGCCTACCTTAATGAATCAATCCTGGGTCCCTATCAAGAATCGCCTGTATGCATGAGGTCGTAACCAGAATATTTTGCAACAGAAAAGTTAAAGGGGTGAAAACATGTAATACTAAATCCCACCCATCTTCCTGTCTGTTGTGGATCAAATGATCTCTCTGGTTAATTGAGCGCTCTGTGGTTCCTGATTAAAGCATCAGGTCTCCCTTGAATCTGCGGTGAGACCAGACTTTCGGTTGCCGTCAAACCACATACTCGTACCTTCTGAATGGGGTCCCCCTGTGGGAATGACAACTGTAAACAGCTTTCCCAGACATGACAGGTCACTGCCCTTGATACTAACAGGCGGGAGCTGGCTTCAGGTTGACATCGATGCATATCAACAATGTTGGGGTTTCCTGTCTCTTTTGTTAGTCCTGCGAGCATCACCCTGTGCGCCTGTTTGAATTCACTTTGTTTAGTATATGAATCTGCCACCAGCAGAGCCAACAGAAGGATAGCATGGATCCATGGAGCCTTTATTAGTCGATTAGGCTGGCCACGGCAGAGCAAGGTTTCCCCTCCCCCTTGTGAGATGCCTTGATGTACTCTTGGCTGTCATATCCCAACCAAATATGACAGGGGGGCTGCACCTGTAAGCTGTGTCCACCCACAGTACACAGGTCTATGTGTATGTCGTGCAGTGATCATAGGAAAAGGTGTGTGGGTTAGCCCCACACATTTTCTGGGAGGTTCATCCACCATCATTCAATTTCTTTTAAAAATTCAAAATACCCAGGCGAGCGTACACCCACTGTGCGGATGGTCGAAATCCTCACACTGACAAAGCCTCAGATTGTTCCATCCATCATATATACAACAGCCTCAAAACATGCCTCTTCTTAACTTTGAGCGGGCATTTGTGCTGCCATTCTTGGAAACTGGCCTTATATGCTGGGAAAACCACTAAACCATACTTATTGGGCCCATAAGACCAATGATTGATGAGCTTGCCACATTCCGCAGGAGCAAATGCCAGAGGCATCATGCTGCATGGGTCTCTAATGTGCTGCAGGTACATGAAAAAAGGTGGAGGAAAAATGGCTCCTACAAGAACAAATGTGCTGTAGTCTAGTTTAGTTTAGTTTAGTTTAGTTTAATTTAGTTTATTGGTTGCTTGTTAGGTGCTTATACAGCAAATAAAGTGAGTTGTTTCAAAGTGCCCACAGGCAACAGGGAGGGAACATGCAATTGCAGTACAATTAAAATATTCAAAAAATACAGTGGGAGAAGGGACGACCAAACCTACTATGCCTTGTGAGTATTCAGAATGCGCAAGTGCAGCAAGGAAGAGACCAGAGGGGTAGGTGCTGGGGTGCCCGTGCTCGATGATGAATCACAGATGTAGTGCAAGGTATGGTAAGTGCTATGCGGCAGGAGCCACATTGAGTGGAGAAGTGTGAGTCTCCAAGGCGGAGGGTGTGTGCAACGGTAAGTGCTGAAGGTAGGCAGAAGCTGGGGAGATTGGGAGTGAGTGGTCAGGGGCCCAAGGATGCATAAGGGTCCAAGACACCAATCACAGCAACTGTGAGATTAGCAGAGGAAGAAAGAAGGGAAGGAGGAGGAGAAAAGGAAAGACTTGAGGTGCTTTTGGAACTGAAGAGGATCCTGCCCAAGACAGAGAGTGAGGGGCAGGCTGTTCCATAGGAGGGATCCAGCTGGGGAAAGTGAATGACCTACTGCTCTCTGTTTAGCTAAATGCTTCACACACAAGGAGTTGGTGGCAGAGGAACGTAGAGGTATAGAAAGGGAGTATTTGGTAAGAGGGAGTTGCAGATAGTGTGGTCCCCAGCCCCAAACAGCCTTCTGGAAGATGCAGAGGGATTTGAATTTGATCTGTGCAGCAACCAGGAGCCAGTGGAGACTTTTTATGGCAGGAGAGATGCAGTCCCTGGGCTTAAAGTCAAGGATAATGCTGTATTCTATTCTATTGTTGTTCCACGTGTCATGTTGGACTGGCGCTCCCTTCAAGAGTGCAGGTGGTAAGAATGGTATGATTGGAATGAATGAGTGGAACTGGGGAACGTGGCGAAAGGTTGGACAGTTTGAAAGTGGATGATGGATGCGTAGGCAGCCCTGAGTCGTCCTGAAATAAAGACTCTCAAATGTTCACTCGAGTCTCACTTGGTTATTAAATAAGGTGCTATTTATTTATTTATTACATTTATATAGCACGCAGGCAGCCCAGGGGCATTGTGGTGCTGTTACTTGTAAGGGAACTTAGTTACAGGTACAGGAACATTTTGTGCCTTGGGTTACAGTGAGGCCGGTCCCTGAGTTAAGCAATAGGGAGAATCATCAAGCAAGGTACATCAAACACCATGGTACATCATACATGTTAGTCATTAAAGTATGAGCATGTGAAGTTGGTTAGGTGAACAAGGTAGGTTTCATGGCTTTGCGGAAAGCAATCAGGGAAGGTTCAGCTCGCAGTGAGGTGGGAAGGGTGTTCCAGTGTAGAGCGCGAGGTAAGGGAAGCTGGCGCCACCTGCTCTAGCTCTTTTTACCCTGGGTGCTGAGAGCAAGTTGGCATAGGGTGTCCTGGTGGGTCTTGTGGAAGTGACCGGGTGGATTCTTTGGGATAGGTAACCTGGGGCTGAGATATGGGCACATTTGTGGGTGATGCTTAGCGCTTTGAATATAATCCTTTCCTTCATGGGGAGCCAATGGGACGCTTTCCTGGAAGTGGAGATGTGTTCTCTCTTGGTAATGCCTTGTGCAGCACGCAGGGCGCTGTTCTGAATTACTTGCAGCTTCTTGAGGTTTTTGTTGGAGGTCCCTAGGAAGAGAAGGTTACAGTAGTCTAGCCGGGAGCCAGTTATGGCTCTGGCTATGTTGGTGCAGGTGTCTTTGGATAGAAAAGGCCTGATTGCATTGAGGAGTTTTGCATGGTAGGCAGCAGAGGAGGCGATTGCGTTCACTTGTCTGGTCATAGATAGGTTAGAGTCTAGGTAAACGCCTAGTGTTTTTACCGTGTCAAGTACAGGGATTCTGATTGAGTCAATGGTAAAGTGGCTGAACTGGGAGTCAAGTTTCTTGAGGGTGTCAGGGGATCCTACGAGAAGGAGCTCAGTTTTGTCTGAGTTAAGACAAAGGCCGTTAATAGCCATCCACATTTGGATTGTGTTGTATGTTATTGAGAGTAGCGCAGTCAGTGTCATAGTCGCCTGTTAGTGTGAGAAGGATCTGTGTGTCGTCAGTGTAGTTAGTGTAGGAGATGCCCATGGCGTCAAGGATAAGGAAGAGGGGGCGGGTAAAGATGGTATATAAGGTCGGGGAGAGGCAGGAGCCTTGGGGCACACCACATAGCATGATGGTGTGTGACGCAGTGGCTAGGTCAGAAAAGACCTGCATGGTCCTACCTTGGAGGAAGGAGGTGATCCAAGTGGTAGCTTCTTGGGAGAAGTTGGCTGTGGAGGTGAGGTGATGGCAGAGGATGTCGTGGTCTACAAGATCGAAAGCTGCAGAGAGGTCGAGGAGAAGGAGCAGGACAGGTTTGCCTTGGTCCCTTGCATCATCCATTTGGTTTTTGAGGTCTAGTAGGGCGGTCTCTGTCCCATGTCTAGGCCGAAAGCCGGATTGTCTCAGTCCTAGGAGATTATGCACTACATTTGGCAACGAGGAGTTGACGGCCTGGCAGGAGAAGGAACCCACATGTAAAGAAAGAGTGATAGCAGCTCCAGAGGGATAACAATTCCTCTGTGTTGATCCACAAGTTCCACAGTCAGTTGATGGGCCCATAGTGCTCTCTAGTAAGCACAGCGGCAGCGGCAAATAAAAGGGAGAAAAGCTTACAAGTGTTAAGCTTCAAAGCATTGTGCGCGCGCACACTGACGACGGGAGAAAGCCGCATTGGGAGAAAAAGAAATTACAGAAAAGGCCTAAAAGCATCAAATAACGTGGCGCCATCTTGAATTTTTGAGTTCAGTCAGGCAGTAATCATCATAAGTCAAGCTCTCCCTCTTCACAGTACAAAAGAAAAAAGTTATTTTTTTCCCCTACCTTATTTTTAATTGATTTCTAACAAGGCTCATACAAAATAAGAGGAGTGGTTGAACATTGCAGAGAGGGGAACAGTTGGAATAAAATAAAAAATAAATATGCAAGGAATAACAGTTCATCTACAAGCAAGTTTTCTGCCGAATCCAGGGCAACCAAGTGTGGTGTGGCCAGAATGAAGAGAATACTGGAAGAATTATATTTACAAAACAGTAGAACAGGATGGATTATCACCACAAAAGAAGAAATTGCTGCTGTTACATGCATTGCGCCTTGAAGGACAGCGAAAGTATAGAGAGTTGCCCGAATTGTCAGGAGACGAAGCAGGTGATATAGATGAGTATGAGAGGGCATTGAGACAATTGGACAAGCACTATGCTCCGGAAGTGAATGTAGCAATCTAAAGATCCAATTTTTACACTAGAGTACAAAAGGAATCAGAGTCGGTTGAGGAATATGTGTCAGCTCTGAGAAAATTAGCTAAAACTTGCCAATTCGATGAAGTAATCAGAGACCAAATAATTATACACACCAAGGATTCTTTGATACAAGACAGACTGTGGATGGTGGGCAACCCCACATTACCAGAAGCTATTGCCATAGCTAAAAGAGTAGAGCACACACAACTATGCTCAAAAGAGATGAAGAACAAAAAGTTGGAGACAGTCCAAGCACATAGTGGTGTACAAAGCATAATTAAGCCTGCACAGGAATCAGGAGAGCAATCCTCAGTAAGTGTGGTCCGGAGTAAAAGTGAAAAGGGGAACATGGGTGATTCGAGCATGAGGAGTTACAAACCTAGGGAACAGGTTCACAAAGAAGGCAAGGGCAACATGTGGAAGCCTTGGTTCAAGTGTGAGACAAAGACATTTTCTCTTCAAAGCAGAGTCAAAGACAAATGCTTTAAATGTGGCAGATTCGGGCATTATGCAAATTCAAGAAACTGTCCAGTGATAAACCAGAAATTTGCAAATTGCGGTATGAGAGGACATTTTGCAGTGGTGTGTAGGAACAAGAAAAGAGGTAGGTAACGGAGCTTTGTCGGAAGCGGCCTCTCACAGCACTGTTCTGGGTACGTTGTGTCTGAATCGAGGTGCGGCTTGACACGGCTTCCTTGTTCGTGTATGCACGCCTTATCCACGCCGCAGGGTCCTTTCCTCTAACGGAACGCGGAGCGGCGGTGGAGCGGAGGAGGAGCGGCTGGTTTGGACACGGACGCTGCTGAGTTCCGTGGCAGCAGACGAGTTACTGCGTGACGAGTTACTGCGTGGTCCTCTGTCCCCCTACGCCCACGGGAGCCACTGTTCTGGCGGAGTGGTGAAAGAACAGGGACTGTGACCACGAACCCGGTGAGGGGGGTGCAGGAGCTGAATAAGAAGGCGGGGTACCGTGCTCTCTCCTGCTGACTCCTATACACACGGATCTGGTGGTACAGCATTACGAGGGCTTTGCTGTTAATATTGCAGGTGAGTGGAGAGCTGTGAGGCATATCCCTGGGGCTGCATCTTACGCTCTCCGCAACTGATCCTCACATAGTCCCCATTGAGGCTCATTGGTCACTATGTATGCGTCTGTCAGCACAGTAAAATCAGAGTGCCAGCTGTGATAATACAATAATCTGGTGGAGTGTTTCTGCTCCCTATTAACCGCCGGCTGCGCGCAAACCTCCACCTACCTTGATCAGTGGGGCATTCGTGGGAGTATTGTTGGATTCCATACTCATACCGAGACCATTTTTGTTAAACCTGAGGAGTGGGGCCAGTGCTGCCCAATATACGCAATCGGGCCTCAAGGTCATACGCACAGGAGACTGCGGGCTTAGGCCTTTGATCCTGGGCGTGTTGTGTTATTGTGAGTGTTGAGCAATCCCTCTGGCGCCAGGTGAGAGGGATTGCCTGGACAACGGTGGCTAATCCCTTTCCATTTTCTCAGGGGTAAAGGGATTGATAATTCTCCCCCAGTAGTCTCTATACCTTTTTCCTGATATTGTCCCCCGTGATATCTAAGTGCGGAGGGCGCTTTTTGGCGAAAACTCGTATGCCTCCGAAGAAGAGAACTACACAGTCAAAGTACAATCTTAGAGGAACCAAGGGAATGGAGACAGCTAAGAGTCCCTCGAACAATCCTACTGTGCGGGTAAAACCCAGAAAGAAAGCTAAGAACGACATACCTGCGGACCAGGGAATGATCACTGAGTTCTTTCCACAAAACCCACTTCCTGAAACTAATTCTACCACTATTGAGGAAGCCTTGGCTCTCGTGCCCTCTAATGTAGGGTCCTTATGTGCCTCTAATTATGATGACATTGACAATAACTCATTATTGGAGCTATGTCTTAATATTCAAAGGAAAATGACTCCTGCCCCAGGATCGATACCTACCAACATGGACTGTGCCAATGCTAATAAGCAGAGAAATACTCCATTTGTATCCGCTACTCCAGTTGAATCCATGGGCAGACTATCAGCATCACCGAACTTGGCGATGGCTTCTATGGAAGATAGCCCCGTAGCTGAAAGTGTATGCCTGGCTGATACTTATCCGGGGGCGACAGGGATTGCTGAGATCCAGTCCTCAGTAGCATCACTGCAATTTGCCCCTAAGGTTTTACTGAAAATGACGGGGAAAATACTGGATAATTCAAATGCCCTAACCTTAGAGATGGCCGTGAGAGAGAAAGTAGAGGGTACTGCTGAAGTTGATCAGTCAGCAGAGTCCTTTCTCTCGGAAGCCATAAAACTGGCTGATGTAAGTGAAGAACATCATTCTGAAGAGCTACAAAGCCCGGGGGTGGAGACAGACAGAAAACAAAGAACCATTCTTTTCGCGTAAGCAACGCAGAATGGCCAGGAGGGCGGCGGGGATTAAAAGAGCTAAAGAAATGGCCATCTCCAAGCCTGCTAAGGAATCAGCTGGATACCCCTCAAAGAAAGCCAAAAAACGGGCAGCCAGAGCAAAGAAAAGGAAGAACAGTGGCGAGGGCTGCTTGACTAGTTGGCTAATATCTGACAGAGAAAAGATGATTGAGCCTGAGGAGGTGGAGGATATATGTGAGGGGGAGAATCTGAGTGAAGGGCCGGCGATTGTGGACAAGGACAACCTCGGGAGTCCATTAGAGTTATCAGCAACATCTATCATAACTCGTCCCACCGAATCTACATCTACCACGGAAGGAAATCGTACATGCCTTATGAAGAATTTATATCTAAGTGAAAACTCAAAATGGCTCTCTTGCTCAGAATTGTTAATTAGACTAATCTATGTACCACAACTGAGGGTCCTCAAGTCAGACGATTTCCAATTCGTGGAACCAATAAAAGGCCCTAATCCTCAGGTCTCAGCATTGCATTGTAAGTTCCTATCTACCGCGACATTGTTAAGGAACTATAAGACCGAATTGAAAGCGGTTGATGTGGAGGTTGATGCCGATCTAAATGAACCAGACCTAAGACAACTGCCCGCAAAGATAGACCTGACAGCTGAAACCAACCTCCGCCCCAATCTCTCTGAAGGAAAAAATGTGGACATTTCAGACATACAACAAGTATTAAAATGGCTAGCGGATTCACTACCTAAAGTGCTGTTAAAGCAATGAGATATGACTATTCTGTCCTGGAACTGTAGGGGTTTTGCTCATTTGTTGTCAACTGAGGGCTCTATCAAGATTCTGGATAAACATAGCTGTTTTTGCCTTCAAGAAACTTGGGCAATGGAGCCATTGATTCTGGATGGCTTTGTCATTTATCAAATGGCAGCTAATAAAGGTACAAAGGGAAGACCCTATGGCGGACTTATCACAGGGGTGGCTAACATGTTTGGTTCTAAATTAGTGTAAACTGACTGTCCCAGCAATTTGATGGCAGTTGAGGTCGATTATAAAAACCAGACAGGAAAGGATCACTTTCTGCTAGTTAGTCTATATAACCCCCCGGGGGCACTAATAAGAGAACAACTCCAGGAGGCCTTACATAATCTATTGGCTACCTGGCTGCTAAAACTTGGTAACACTGGGGTAATAGTGGTTGGAGACTTCAACTGCCACATGAGCGGTAACATAGGGAAGTCCAATAACCCTAAGTTAAAAGCTAAAAATTATATGCAACACACCAAAAAAAATGATCCCGAAGGCCAAGTATGGAAACATTTGTTTGATCTATGGGACATTGAAATGCTTAATGGTAAAACCATGAGCGACTCTCCAGGTAATCATACCTGGTCCAATGGCATTTCGAGTAGTAGCATAGACTACATTTTTGTTTCCCCTAGATTGTATGAGATAGTGGAGGATATGCAAATAACCCCTAATGAGTGGAGTGATCATGCTACACTCATATGCAAATTGAATATCGGGACAAAAGCCCCTCCTAGTATTAACATGGGTAACATCATGCCAAATAAAGCTGGCACTAGGATCAGCTGGTCGGATAAAAATGTCGCTTTTGCTGTGGCAGCTTTGGCTAATAATGATCTAAATTTGTTATCGAACTTCCAGGAGATGTCGAGTGATTCCATTGAAAACTGGATCTGTACCTTTGTTGAGAAACATGCGGTCTGTCGTATGGGGTCTATGATTAGCTGTGGTAGGGAAAAGCCGCCCTTTGACATAGTTATTAGAAACCTGAAGAGAGAGTGTAGAGCGGAACTCCGGCTGGCCAAGAGACAAGCTTACCCTTCAGACCTATATTTTATTAAGGTTAGGAGCGTTAAAAACAGATATAGAGCTATGATCAAGGCCAAACGGAAATTAGATAAAATTATGTCCTGGCAAAGATTAGTAAACACGATCTGTACAGGCAAAACTTGTAATATCTGGGCTTTGTTGGGCGAAGCGCAAGGTACTGTACAAGGTACACTAGTTAACCCTATTAATGCTGAAACATGGATAGCTTTTCTCGAAAATAGGAATTCCAAGGCAGATATAGAGGAACCCTATACATTGATTAATAGGCCGTTAAACCCTCCATTTAATGTGACATATCAAATGGTGCTGAATACAAACTCAGAATTAAAATCCACCCGAGCCCCGGGCCCCAATGGCCTAGCAAATATTGTGATGAAGGCGCATCCTGAATTCTGGGCATCCCTGTTAGCTATAATGTTCAAAAAGATCCTAAAAGAAGGGAGAATACCCCGATCCTGGCAATTATAGACTGCTCTCAATGCTGGACGTCACAGGCAAAATATTTGCCTCTCTCCTCTTAAAGGAGCTGCAGCACTGGGTAGAGCAATCTGACATACTTTGTAAATTCCAGAGTGGCTTTAGGCAAGGGCATTCTACGGCACACAACATCATGGTGCTGGACCTTTTGAGAACACGAGCCAGATCAGGAGGGCAACCACCACTATATGCCCTCTATATAGACTTTTCGGCGGCATTTGACTCTATTCCACGAGAGGCCCTCTGGCGGAAGTTAAAAGCAATGGGTTGCCCGGAGGGCCTGACTTATTATCTCAAACTACTCCATCAGAATACATCTGCTAAAGTAAAATTAGATCAGGAAGTACACACTAGAAGTGTGTTCCAAAATAGGGGGGTCAAACAAGGTTGTGTTACGGCCCCGCTGATCTATAATATGTATGTACATGACATCCCGGAGGCCACTAGGGCTGCGACAAATTGCCCACCGAAAATAGGAGATTCCATCTGTCCTGTCCTTGCCTATGCGGATGACCTGGTTATACTGGACCACACTGTTAGTGGGCTACAAAGGTCGGCCATCGCTCTGTGGGAATACGCCGAGAGGAACGGCCTTAAAATTAATTTGGAAAAAACTAAGGCAATGAGATTTACCAACAAGAATACCACTCGTGTGCAGCTCAGAGTTGGGTCAGATATCATTGCCTATTCACCTCATTATCGTTACCTAGGTATAGAATTTGAGAGTATCGGCGACTATGGATTCTGCAAACAGTCACGCAATGTAAAGGCAACCCAACTGACTGCACTGTTCCACAGATTTACAGTAAATCAGGGTGGATTTACCATCTGGGGTACGCAACAACTGTACGTGCAGGTATTATCCCCTATTATCACCTACGGTCTGGAAGCCCTCCTCAACTCTGACCTGAAATGGTTGCAGGTGATTGAGGGGAGATTCTGGCGTTCTATCCTGGGCCTACCACCGGGAATCCCAATGGCAATATTAAGATTGGAATTGGGGCTGACCTCATTGAAAGCGATAGTACTAAAAAAGCGAGCCCTACTCTACCTGAGAATGAGGGGTGAGACTAAGAATGGGCTACTCAATGCGGTCTACCTAGAGATTTCGAAGGATAAATCCTCGTGCCCCTTGAAGGAGCAAATGTCTAAATTCCTGATGACCACTGGGTGGCAAATTAGGGTGGGCAGTGTCACTGTAGAAATGCAAAGGGCTCTGGTCAAACGCATAGACCTCTTGGATTGGCTGGAGAATTGCGCTCATCTACAGAAGCTGAAAAGCTATCAGTTTGTCCAGTATAGACTGTATAATTACAAAAATCCGCAGAGCTATCTCAATTTATGCCCGGATAGGAGACTTAGACGTTTTATTTTACTTCTAAGGCTAGAACAACTACCTACTTTAACGATTACGGGCAGAAGAGACATGATCCCCCCAGAATTACGGCTTTGCCGGTTATGTAAAGGAGTGAATCAGCTAGAGACGGCCAGACATGTATTGACTGAATGTCACAAAATGTTAAGTACCATAAACCTTGGCTTGGGTAAGCTTGTGCATAACCAAAGTTACATTAAAGAGGAGCTATTTTGGCATCACTGTATTCATTCCAACAGTATAAGGCTCCTGATGGCATTGTACAATGTTTGGCTGAAGGTGGAAATTAGCCTTAACATAACCATATAGGAGGATATAAAGAGGAGTTGATGTATAGCCATCGTTGAAATCCAAGAGGTGTTGTTGGCCAATACAGGCCCCTATTTATATAGGAATTGGAACAATACTGAAATTAGATTGATATTCCATCTGAAACTCTCATTGGAGAATATGTGGTAGTATGTGGCAAGACCCGGTTCCAGAACTATTGTAAATGTGAATCTAAAATGAAGATGTTTTATATGGTTTTTAGGATATGTATATTTAGAGAATTTAATGTTTTCCCTTCCTTGGTAATTTTTTATGCAATGTTTTTGTTAATTATTGATGTTTTTTTCTCGTTATAACTTTGTTCTTACTTAAGGTATATTTTATGTGTAAAGTTTCATTGTAAACTAAATCACAATAAAATTATTATCATTATTATTATTATTAGGAAAAGAGTGTCAATGATACAGGGCAATGAAGAGTGAGACAGGGAGTGAGTGGTGGTAGTTTGTGAACCACCTGGGAATTAATTGAAATGTCCATGATGAGATATAATATTGGAGAATTGGAAACTCTCAGTAATGGTGGACAGTTGCTCACCGTACACCATAATAACGAACAGGGCATGGGAAAGGTTGCTGCAAGATGGACTGAAAGCAAAGATATTTTCACCTGATATTAAAAATCCTGGAGCATTTGAAGGGTCAAAAATTCATATCACAGGGAGGTTTAAGAGCATCGTTCAATTCAAAGATCCCCAAGCAGAAGTCAAGATGTATGTGGACAAAAAGGGTGAGAATGTGCTTGGTTGGAGGGATCAAGCAGTGTTGAGAATAAGACTAGATCTGTGTTAAAAGGAACCTGTGTTGTTGGTAAAGAACGGTAGCAATACTGAAGTAAAGAAGAATGTAAAAGAGGACTCCAGTGACGTATTTCAAGAGCGATTGGGGTTATTAAAGAATTATGCTCACAGAATAGTGATGAAACAAGGATCAAGACCTGTAACACACAACAAGGCTAGGCCTATATCTTTCGCTTTGGTGGATAAAGTCAAGCAAGAATTGAACAGACTTGAAATGGAAAATGTTACTGAAAAAATTGAATCTTGTCAATGGGTGAGCCCCATTGTAGTGGCAGTGAAAAGGAACGGCAAATTGAGGATTTGTGTAGACCTTAGAGATGTGAACAAGAACATAGAAGTGGACTGCTCATCATTTCGGAAATGTGAAATTGTATCGAAGGTGCGGATACATTTACTTCTTTAGACTCATCAAATGCATATCATCAAATTAGCGTTACTCAAGACTGTAGAGACCTCACTGCGTTCATCACAGCATTTGGATTGTACCAGTACAAAAGGATGCATTTGGTCTAGCCTCAGTGGCTGCTGTGTTCCAGAGGGTCATGACACAAGTAACTTAAAGGAGTTTAAGACACATTGGTTTACCAAGATGACATCATTGTGTTTGGAAGAGGGGAATGTGAACACAATGAGAGGTTACAGAATGTTTTGTCCAGATTAAATTAAAAGGGATTGAAAGTAGAGCGAAGCAAATGCAAATTTAAAAAGGCAGAAGTAGAATGTTTGAGACATGTGGTTAGTGGAAAAGGGTGTAGACCGCAATTGGAGGCTATGAAGGCTATTAAAGAGGCACCTGACCCCAAGAGTAAAGAAGATCTCAGATCATTTTTAGGTCTTTGTGAGTACTATAACAAGTTTGTGCAGAATGTTGCCAGCATGACAGAACCCATGAGAAAGTTACTTAAGAAAGATGTCAAGTTTGAATGGGATAATGAGTGTGAGAAGTCAGCAGAATACATTAGGAAGAACATATGTGAGTCGATTGAGTTGGGTGGATTCGTGTTTGGTAGGCATACCAAAGTGACTGTAGAGGCCAGTGGTATTGGTTAAGGGGCAGTTCTTTCACAAATTTCTGAAAGTGGATGTGAGAAGGTCAAATGGCATGCGCCAAGAGCAATAACAGAGATTGAGAGCAGGTATTCAGTGATTGAGGGAGAAATGTTGGCTTGAGTATGGCCAGTAAATTATTTTAGAAAGTATCTGTGGGGAAGCAGGTTTGTGGTTTGTACTGACCATAAACCATTGGTGGAGGTGTTATCAGTGCGAGGTATGTGTAGGACATCTCCCAGAATAGCCAGGCTGAGTTTAAAGCTACAGGGCTATCATTTTGAGGTGAGATATGTTCCGGGAAAGAAAAATCAAGTAGCTCATTTTCTTTTGAGGTTGCCGTTAGACATGGTGGAGGTAGTTCAGAGTGAAGAGGTGGAAGGTGTAGCTCTAGTTGTGGAAGTCACTTTGAGAGAGAAATGGACTGAGGAAATCAAAGAAGATGTAGTGTTATGTAAACTCATTGAATATATAGAAAGGGTTGGCCTGATAAAAGGTTAGTAGGTGAAGTTTGTCTTCAATTTTGGGAAGTTAAGGATGAATGTTCTTTGGATGGCGGTTTATTGCTGAGAGGAGATAATATGATACCGCCCCGGAGTTTGCAAGAGGATTAATAGAGAAATCTCATCAAGGACATCAGGGCTCCTCGGGCCCAAAACGAAATGTTCGCTCCAAGTATTGGTGGCCTGGAATCGACATCATGGTGGAAAGGTTTTTGAGGTGTTGTTGGCCTTGACAGAACTGTGATAAGGGTTGCAAGGTGTTGAAAACAGCACCTACTAAGTTGCATAAACCTGAACAGCCGTGGCAGCAGATTGGTATTGACATTGTAGGTCCTAATGCCAATTTAGCGAGTAAAAGGAGGTTCTTGGTTGTTATGGTGGATTATTGCTCTAGGTGGATGGAGATCAAGTTGATAAATAGGATAGACACTCATGAAATTATTAGATTCATGCAGCAGGTGTTCAGAAGAGAAGGGTATCCCAAGGTGATAATCAGTGATAATGGCATGCAGTTCAGGAGCAGAGAGATGAGTGAGTTTGCCAGGCGAGTGGATATCGAATGGAGATTTTTGGCCAATTATCATCCCCAAACTGTCCGCAGCCAAGATGGAACCGTCCGTCGAACAGGGACGGTGTCCGGCATGTCCGTAGTCAAACAAAATGGAGGTGCCCTAAGGACACTGTACCTGGCCATACAGACAGAAGATCATGTGCGCACATGCGCACTACACCCATAAGTACTGCGAACATTGTGCCTGTCCCTAACTGTCTGTCTCACTTGTGTCGCACTTTTAATTAGTTTCAGGACCCAAACACTGTCCGTAGAACACTTGCGCTCATGCGCACGTCCGTCACTCTGCATTTGCTGTCCAGCGGGCCCCCATTTCCCTCGAGGATGTGTTCAGGACCTCATCATGTGACCGCACCCACGCTGAGCGTGTGGACTAATTTGCGCACTTTGTCTGCTTCTGCAACATTCCAAAATAACTTATACAAACATGGGAAATTATTTTACAGTATAAAATCAACATTTCACATGTCCCATACAATGGCTCTACCTTTGAACGTATTGTTTAGAATTTTTGCAACGCTTTTGAGGGGTCAATATGGGCATGAGCCGCACCCCTCCAGCCCTATAAATGGCCACACCCCGAGCTCATCTTCATTGTGCTTCTAGCTATAGCAGATTGAGTTGTGCTGCCTTTACTGCTGTAGCGACCATTAGCCAACTAATCCTTATGGCATCCATTGCTACTGTTGCTTCATTAGCCTCAGCACCACCCGCAAACCCTCCACCGCCACCACCTCCCCAAGGGCCTGCCAAGGGAAATACGGGTGAGGATGTAGAGATGGAGAAAGAAGAGGAAGAAGAGAATGAGGTGGAGGAACGCTGCACTACAAGCACTCGCCGGGAGTCATGGGTGTGGCGATTGTTTTCTGTTTTTGGGAATGTACCAAAAGCACATGCAAACCTGGTCAGGTGTAACCAGTGCCAGCTGGTGCTGAGTCGTGGGAGACCTGGTACGTACAGCTTTGGTAGGACAACCATGAAGTGACACCTAACTTCGTTCCACAGTGCGGACATTCGCATGGTGGGACCATGTGAAGAACGTAGTAGATTGAGTTCCTCCACAGCTTCCTCCGTGTCAGATCCTCTCACCACAAGAGACACTCCTGTGGGGGAGCGCATCCCTCCAGCTGTCTCACAAGCCATTTGCGATGCTGTTGACCCTTACCTTTCGAGGGTCACAATATTGTGTGTGTACTACTCTGCAGTACTCTGCAGGGGGGAGAGTCTTTGAAGTGCGTTTGTGGCTACGGTCACAGAGCACCAGAAGAACTGCTCCCTATCTAAGTAAAGCCCTCCCTACATCTTTCTCTCTCCATCGGTCCTTTCTTATCCCTGTGGTTGGTGTCCCTTCCTTACCCTCCTTTGCCCTCCTCTCCTAGTGTGTCGTGTGCTCAAGAGCAGTAAACTGGAAAACAACAAGAATTACAAAAAAGCCTCTTCTCAGAGCCGCCTTTCTCATTTAACTATAGAACTATCAAGTGACCATTGTAGGCCCCGCGCATTTTTCAAAAAGTCAGCGGACAGTCGTAGGACGCACAAAAATGGAGGATGCAAGCGGAGCAAAATCAATGCACTTTTCGCTGGGAGTACGTGGTGGCTCTGAAAAGAACCTTTCGGTGGTGTTTTGTGTGTTTCAAAAACTGTACATTGGAAAAAAACGATTGTCAAATAGGTGACTATGAATCCAAAAAAGGTTGCAATGCATTTTGTACATTGAGAAGAAAAATCTGATTGCCAGCATATGTGAGATGGACTCCATCTCTGCGAAAAATAAAAGTACTGCGAAACTAAATGTTTTCATTGTGGAATGAGGACATGCCAACATCACAACAGCTTTATTGACATTGCGCCTCACTTTCTCCATTTGTGGACCAAATGCAGAAGAACGCAGCCATATTTGCCTTTGTGCAATACGGGAAAAAACTATTTGGCAATTTGGAAACATGTCCATGACCTTTGCAAGTCCTTCCTTCATTGCAAATTGCAAAGAAATTCCAGAGACATGGCCTAAACTGTTTCCTCCGCAGTGAATGATAAATATTTCAGGAGGACGCTCTGTCTGTAAAGTAGCACAGATAGGTACCAGATCCAGCCACCTCATTCCACGCACGCCATGCCAGTGCACTTCCACATGAGAAAATCCAAGATCTGCAGATATACCACAACGTTCTGCATGCACCTTCAGCCAATGTATCCATGAGTCTCCCAAAATCCAGATAATCTGTTTTTGAGCATACAGAGCCATAGCTGTCTGTTCTCCTCTCAGGAAAAAGACGTTCTCACTAAATCTCTCCGTTCAGAACACACCCACTGAACTTTACTGACCAATCTCTACCTTCGCACATTCTCATTTGCATCCGTCTCCACCCCAGAATCCCAGTTGGTAATACGCGCTGCCTGCAAACTACCGCCATGTTCGCAGACATGTAGAGGATCAGAGCGTGACAACTGTACATTTAAATATTATTCCCCTTTTCCCCTTTAAGGTGGGCTCTGAAAAGAGCTCTTTTTTTTGGGCGGATGCCTGACAGACACCTGTTATTTTGTATTTTTTTATATTTGTTCTTCTTACTTTACTCCTACAACCATTACAGAAATTTCTCCAAAGCAAGCCTTACATTCCAAAAGAACATGGCATTTCCCAAAGAAGATAACGCAACACCATCTGCTTCAAAATAAGCTGCATTACTGGGAACAATGTTCTCGTGGCTGCAGAAAAACATACCAGCTCGTAACATGAAAGAACGCATGCCGCGATTGATGTTACACCTCCCAATACTTTGATCAGGACAGAAAACAGAACTGTTGTCCCATTTTCCTCTAGCGAGTAACCCAGAAAAAATTACTTTCGCAGTTGGAAAGATGTTCATGACTTCTTGAACCAACTGTTCCAAATCTTCCAACAAAGTACGTGAACTCATGTAGCCCAAATGGCAAGCACTGTAGTGCAAAAGTACCACATGGGGAGTGGTCATCCTACGCATTTCTCTGCAAACTTGGAGAACTGCTGCAACACTGCGATCAGTCTCAGTGCTCAACACCACCTCCACTCCTCTCACATCGAAATTGTGTGCCACATGTCTACTTTCGGCATAGTGCTGTAAACCATGGACAAAAATATCTCCAAGCACCAAAACCCTGACCCTCTCCACCGCTGCCATCTTCAGTATATGCACCGTCTTTCACCACAAAAGAACAATGTGAACATCTAATTGGCTCATGCCTACAGTCCCCTTCCCATGCTGGATTTGCTGCAGAACCCCGTATGTGACATGCCATACCCGCGGACAAGCGTTGTCTACGTGCGGCATGTAACTCCAGTCCTACCCTTTCCACATCACTCGCAAATCAATTCCCCCATTGGACACAGCTAAGCAGTCACACAACCATCCACCAATCACATTCAACATCTCTACATCTAACTCCGTCATCAAAATGTTGCACTTCAAATGCACTATTGATCACTCTGAATGCAAGTCGCATATCATTGCAAAGCACCTACTTTGAAAACTACTGTGCAAGTGTCGCAGATTTCTACGTACAGCTCCGTGCATGCGCACATGCATGAGTATAAAGTACAGGTATGCATATTTTAATCAGAGAACATGTGCAACCCTTATGATTTAATTTAAACAAATTAATGCCACTAAATCTGCATAGCCAATACATACAAATGCTCCCTCTTTAAGTGCAAGATGTCCGATTTTTCATTGACAAACCGCAGTACTTCTTACTGTCTCCGGCATAACCTATACATACGTTACAACCCTCCCTATTTAGCGCGAAACTCGATTTTCCATTAGAAAATGTCACCATTTTTTACTGTGTGCCACCTACATTAATGCTACTTCCAATGCAATCGTAAGAGAAAAAAAAATGCTCCTGGTTGCTGTGGTGACATGTACCTCTGAGGGTCTCCCGATTTTTCGTATTCGTACTTATAATATGAAAGTAGTGAAATTTTTCCCATCTACTATAATGACCTATCTCTTACAAACCACTCTGCTATGGATAACACATCTTAAAAAAAACAAGGCATTTTCATAACCTAAAAATTGTACTCATTTCAGATTCACGTGCAACTAACATACTGCAAATAACATACAAAAGCTGTACATAGTGAAGTGAAATGCACACATGCACTGTGTTGCAATATCAAAGGAGAATACTCTGACGAAAGATGCAAAATGAATGTGTAAAGCAACATCACTGCTTTGAACACACAAAGTTACTAACTTCTTCTTTTACAATCGCAGTGAAGACTACTCTCCTGAAAATCAACAGCATCTACACTGCAGACGACATATCCGAAGAAACCTGGTCATTCTGCAAAAAAAATTAAGTAAAGTACTACCTATATATTCTACCTATTCCTCAAAGAGACTGTGTGGGTTATTTATTTAATTTGCGCACCAAAACAAACATTGATTTCTGAACCATTCTACCCACAAATCCCCATTTATTAAACAAAGAATAACAGGCAGAATGGCTCACAAATCCCTGTTTTTTTGGAACTCAAATAACAAACAGAAGCCTTTGAATGTTAGTACTAGAAAACAAACAGCTGTTTCAATTTTATACCATTACGTTCACTATTAATGCTTCTCCTCACAACTAGCTCACTTTGTACTCTCATCTGAAGCACATTGCAGTAGTATACAAACAGAAAAATAGCCTTCCCAAATCATTGTAAGACACCAATGCACATTCACACACCACCACAAAGAGCTTCCCCATCAAACTCATGCATGCATGCACACAGCACGCATACATTGTACAACAGACCAAACCATGCCTTCTTTTTTCAACAGACCCCAAAGAATGCCTACCAAAAAGCAAGTCCGTAGAAAGGAACGCAGAAAAAGAGCAAATAAAAATAAAAGTGTCCAAACTAAGCATCCATCTGTAGCAGAGTTTGTACAGAACGTTGGAACAAAACAGCGAATACAGTCATTTAGCGAAACAAAGGAAGCTTCAACTGCCGAAACTTTACCTCCTCCATCAAAATGTGGCACGAAACACAAAACTCTTTACAAAAAATTGGCTACCAGTACTGCTAACAATGCTCCTATTAATCCTGATATAGTAACAAGAAACCATAGTAAAAAAAGTATTTTAGCAAAAATGTTTCACCACAGAGTCCTTCAGAACCTAATAAGAAAAGGACCGAAATCATGCTCAACCCTCAAAACCTACCGTAGAAAATGTATCCTGCAAGCTCTCGTGAACAGTGCAATCCTTCTCAAAAGGAAGTTGTTGATATTAGTGTTAAATAGAATGAAACCACTAACAAAACTAAGTATCAAACTACAAAAGAAACTTATCAATAAACGGAATGTCAACAAAAATAACTTCTTACATATTTGTGGCGGTGAATGGAGTCAAACAACAACCACAGAACCATATTTTAATGAAGAAGCATACAAACAAAATCAAACAAACACAATTGCCATCCATAGCAGTGGACGAGGGTATGAAAAAATCAATAATACCATCATGAAACAACAAACACTGCTTAGAAAAGTATCCCCTGAAAACTCAGAATTACCTCTCAATTCGACGGAACCAGACCGTCCAGTATACAAATGGCTGTGCCATCAATGTGTGCCATTCCTAACAAATCTTTCAAATCTTTACAACAGTTCCTCAATCAGTTTGTGAAAGGTAAAGACAAAATTAAAATGAAAGTGCTGCAAAATATGGATATCTGTCCAGTGTGCAAATACACAGGATTACAATGACATTCATTAGCCTGCATTTCAGGACCTATTTGCAAAAGCGCCTTCCATGATATCAAAGGATATCAATACATCATTCAAATGTAAGAAATCTAGTGTATAAAATATACTATGCTAAAAGTCAAGCATCAGATTTAGCCAATTTAAACAACACTCTTCTGCATGGTACACCCAAATACCTACAAGAAGAAATCAACCGTATCGATAGAAAATGTTTTGGAAGTGAAAGTCACTTACAAAATGCAATAGTTTTTGAACAGACTATCAACAATTCTGCACATAGCAACCTTCTATTACACACATACAGAAAAGAAATACTAAAATTTAAAAGTGCATCGGCTGAAGTACCAAACCATGTGTCTGTGTGTTGCCACAGAATGTTTTACAAAAGATACACAAAAAATATAGACATAGCATAAAAAATAGAAGATAATGAAGATTCCAAATGGTTTGAATTAGCTCTCTACCTTTTAGCAGAAAACAAATACCAAATAAGTGAACCCCTAATATGTTGCAGTTACTGCAGTGCAAAACTGGACAACAACCAAACACCTTCACGTGCTATCACAAATAATTTGGAATTGTTCCCACTACCAAAAACCCTGCAACAACTCAATTTGTAAGAGAGCATCATAATTCAAACAGTTCACCCATTTCAAGCAATTATACGCCTTCAACCAAAGACAGCAAAATTACCTCCCTCTGAATTGGTGAAAGACATTTGTGGCCAAGTAGTTTATTTACCATTAGATCTAACAGAAAATGTACACAGTCTAGGAATGCAACGTTCAATAGAGCATTCTTTAATTGTCTTGGTAAATGGTGTACCAACAAAATACAAAAGAAATTGGCAACAACTGGTGGACTTACATAAAGTTAGACAAGACTTGCAATATCTAAAAGACAATAATGAATACTACAAGGAAATAAATATTAAAGAAAGCTTAAGGGAAACAACTGGAATAATTCTACAGTCATCAGAAACTGGACAATTTGAACTTCTGGATCCGGCTGCAGTATCCACTCTTTTGGACCATTACACAATTCATCCTTTGCATTCCAATGAAAGCATAGATGATGCACTAGAAACTTACCAAATGCAACAAACCAAAGGTTCACCAATGAGCATATGGGAAAAAAGTATAGAAGCACATGCTTTTCAACTGCTATTTCCTACTGGCAAAGGTGAAAGATACGATGATAGACCCACTCAGATTACAGCATCAGAATACCGCTCATTATGAATGTATTCGCAAGATCCCAGATTTAGACAAAATGTGGAATACATATTCCACCTACTCTTTGAAAGTGAACTAGCAACCCTATGTTATGGAGTTGCACACATTTTGAAATCTGGAACCCACTTTCAAAATATGTCAGCTACGCAATTAATACAAAAAGTACAAGAAAAAGATGAGGTTTTACAATTATAACAAAACTGTTTGCAAACATGCGTGATACAAAAGAATACTGGTTCCGATGGCACGGAGACGTACGTTGTATGATCAGAAACCTTGGACCACCGACTTGGTTTGTTACACTAAGTTGTGCAGAATATGCATGGGAAGAATTACATGAGTTCCTACGCATATCAAACAACAACAAAACCAACATAGATATATTAACACCTGGATAACTTTGCTCTCTAGATCCAGTTAATGTGTCAAGATATTTCCATCATCGTTTCATTGCTATGCTACACTTTATTTGCAATAAAACTGTTCCTCCCCTCGGAGATGTGCAACACTTCTTTTGGAGAAAAGAATACCAAGCGAGAGGAGCACCACATATTCACATGCTTTTATGGATCAAAGGTGCACCTAAATTTGGTCATGACAGTGATGCCACTGTTTTGCAGTTCATCCAAAAATATGTCACTTGTGAAATCCCTTCACAGCGGACACATAGTGACCCGCATGGGCATATTTTACAATTTCAAAGACACAAATGTGGCAAATATTGTCGTCGCAAATACAAAAACAGACGGAAATACTACACCAAATGCCGCTTTGGTTTCCCTAGACCAGTTACAGAAACAGGTGAAGTGAACAACTTCATGTCTTCAGTTTGACATAGTGTTAAAGGTAAATCACCTAAGAACACGTATTACATAAAAAGAACAGAAGAATCAAAATATATCAATGATTACAATGCACTCATTGCCCTCTTATGGAAAGCAAACATAGATGTGCAGTACATTGCAGACAATTCCACTGCTGTTGCACTATATGTTACAGCCCACTTAACAAAAGCAGAAAAAACAGAGCTTCAAGACCTCTGGGATGACCCATCATCAGACAAAACACTATGTCAGAAATTGTACAGCCTAGACATAAAAATGCTCTCTCATAGAGAATGTGGCGCCTATGAAGCAGCAGATCGTTTAACCAGTACTGCTTTGTATGGAAAATCAGACAACATAGTATGGCTAAGTCTTGGTCCTGCTAAATCTAGAAAAAGAGTTCTGAAATCATATGAGGACATAGAAACAATTGCCAGAAATGATCCCAACAGCCAAGACATTTTAAAAAACAATTTACTGGACACATACTCTCCAAACAGGAGTAGCACTTTGGAAAGCATGTGTCTATACCACATAGCTCAAAACTTTGCATACAAAAAAAATGTAAAACCCAATGAAAGCAAATGTAGATATAGAGTGACAGATTGTGAAGGCAGCTTAGTGAAATTTACCAAACGAAGCTTAATTAAGCTCTCTTTCAAGCCTGTGTCTTCCGCTATATATATGTTTCATATGATATGACTTGACCCTAAGTCTACAAATATAGTACCTTTTCAATTTTTACTTCCTGACTGTTACTGAAGAAAACTATGCGGCTTAGATATGTCAGTAAAAAAAAAAAAATTGAGAGCTAGCCATGTGATGTCATCAGTGATGTCATCTTTGATGTCCTGGGTGTTAGTGTTAGCAGTGCACGGTGGTGTGAGTTATGGTTGCTTATCTTACCATAACTGCTGAATTTCAGGGTTTTTTCGGTTTTACTTTGAACCATAATGTCCCTTTAACAAAGTTTTTTTACTGAATTTGATAGGTTTTTAGTAGCGCAACTTAACAATAACGTCCCTTTTAACAAACTTTTTTTATTGAATTTCAAAGGTTTTTATTAGCGCAACTTAACCAAAACGTCCCGTTAACAAAGTTTTTTTACTGAATTTCATAGGATTTTAGTAGCGCAAGTTAACCATAAACTCCCTTTAACAAACTTTTTTCATTAGCACGCAGACAATATACAAAGATGGAGTGTAAAAAGCATTTTCTCAGGGATGGCTTTACACAGAATGTAGCAAAGTAAGAATTTATGCTCATTCACAGTGAAGGTCAGCTGCTTCCATTTTTTGCTTGCGGGCCGGAGTGGCCCACGACTCGCACTATAAGGTTTTATTGTTTTTTGACCTTGACAGACACGGATCGTGCCAAAAGACTTCTTTTGAAGGAGGGGTGCAAAAACGTAAGAGACGATAAGGATGAAATTTCTGAAATGAAACCGCTTTTATATATTATATCACTATGAGAAAGATTGTTGGCACAGACGGAGTCGTATTTAGGGACTGCATTACGCATAGACAATGGAAAATGCCAATATAATGTAAGTAACCCTTTAAATTATTTTATACCGGAATATAATAACAATAGCGTGGCATTAAAGCCTGGTTAAGTTGTACTTGCTCGTTCAATGTGGCATATTGTTTTGTACCGCGCACTATCACCGCCAAAGTGGTCCGCTGGCGCTCAGACGGCTCTAAAAAAGGCAGAGGAGAGAGGGTGGGTTAGTGGGAATAAGTTAACATACACCGTTGCACTATCCTCGCTAGCAAATAGTTTCACGCCCTAATAAATAAAATGAATATTTTTAATGAAGATCGGCTTGTGAGACTAATTTATGTTTTTAAAACAGATACATCCTTCCCTACTGTCAATGCCACGATTTTCAGACCCCGGCCGACGCATTTTTTAACTGCCAGGTGCAGCTCTGAGTAAACAACTTCATGACCCTCACCATTTTATGGGACAATCGCCAAGGAACAATATGCCCTTACGCGGTACTAGCGGCTAGAAGCAACATACCATCCGTTATGGTGGTCTAATGCCTCGTTGTTGGAACAGCCTTCCGATTATCAGTGCGACCACAGTCCTTCTTTTATCATAAACCAACACCCTGTGTAATGCAAAGGAACAGCGCGTGACTCAAGATGAACTTTTGCAGATCGACAGCAAAGACAAATGCAAATCGCTGAATATTCTCTAAACATTTGATGTCAAATAAATGGACTGTACGAAATGTTCAATCTTGCTGTTTGCTTTTAAATCACAGTTTCATATTCCAAATTGTGGCGCGCTGTGTGGTGAGATGATGTGTGTTGTTTTCCGGGTTCTGTGTAAAGTCGCGTAGGACTGGAGACGACTAGGCGCATTTGGCTACGCACCCTGTAACGTCACGGTGAGAGACGGGGAATATGAATGCTTTGATAATGTCAGGTTTAGGGGCGGGAGATATGATTTAGTGTCGCAAAAACAGGTCAGCCAGGTCGATGGGGCAAGTGATAGGATTATCACATAATGTCGGCACACAGCAGCTTGATTTATCGTTTGTTTAGTGGACAAAAAGTCTGGTAAGGCCCACAGGAAATTGTAATGTCAGCGGACATAAGGAGGGTTCTTAGAACACTTTCAACCTGACAACAATACGAACAACTTGCCAGTATACAATACGTACAGCGTCCTCAGGACACCCCCATTTTGTTTATGTACCAACATTCAAGGACACCGCGAGTGTTCTTAGCTCAATTTTAGCTTGCTTACGAACAAAACAGACACATACTCCGTCCTCGGAACACCCCACCATTTAGTTTATATAGAAAATTTCAGAACAGCCGTGTTGTTCGCAGACAAATCGAACACAACAAAAGCGTCTAGCACATAAAAAAAACAGAACATTGAACCTATCTCATACTCCCCCACCCTCCCCAAACACTCTTACACACCAACACACTCCACTAAATACAATTTTTAATCCAAGTTTCACTGCGCTGTCCGCGGTCGACCGCGAATGCAAGATGGCGGGCGCCACAGAAAATCTGACGCACTTCACGCACCACACCGTCCAATCAGCAAACACGTCGCATGTCCGTGGACATCACGCAAGCCGCTCGGCCAATCAGGGCACTGTCCGCGGAGTGAACCGGGAAGTCCGTTCGCGGAGCGAACGGAGATATCACTAATTTTTTTGCCTTACATTTTGGTCATTTTAAAAATAACTACTGGACGGATTTACACCAAATTTGCAAAAGCACGCTTTCGGGACCAAGCCCCCGCTCCCGCCGCAAATTTGGTGTAAATCCGTCCAGCGGTTTGGGCTATAGGCGTGCGCAAAGTTTTTTCCCATTATGTCTATGGGAAAAAACAAAGGTTTTGGGACCCCCCCTATAACTTTGCCCCCCCTGGACCAAACCTCTCCAAACTTTGCAAAACTTCAGAGTGGGCCATATACTTTTTTTGCAAAGTTTGGTGAGGATTCGTCTAGAGGGAGCGAAGCTATAAGCCACCCAAAAAATGCTCTTCCTATGGAAACACCAACTTAACCATAACTACATGGGCGCTACTGCGTCCATGTAATATATATATATAGCCCTGTGCTATCAGTATAGGTGATTTGAGGAGATAGCCAATTTTGTGACTTTTCCAAAAATAGGAAGTTAGCACACAAGGGCCCTCATTCCAAGTTTGGCGTTTTGGAAATAGGGTTGCTGGTAGCAACATACCAGCAACGTACCGGCACACTTTGCGGACCGCAAGACTACAACTATGCCTGCAGGGGGCGTTTCCCCAGGCAGATCTGACCTGCTGGGGGCACCGGTCGCTGCAGGCATGGCTTTCACGGAAGCACCACCACCGTCAGCAAAGGTGCTAGTGCTTGCATGTCCCCATTCACATAGAGTCCATGGGAATCAACAGGGATTGGGACTTACACTTTCCACTGTCTGACATCCCGGCCCGACACTGGCTTTTGATCCCTAGCCAAGCACAGCCCTGAGGTCTATAGATTCAATTTAAAATCTGGACCATCCACCATTGGACCCTTTATGGAGACAGGCAACTAACCCTAGACTCTGAAATAGAAAATACGAATCAGTTTGGTTCGACGGTCTTACAGTCTGTCTCCACTGCTCATTGCAGACTATATCAAAGAAGGCCCAATTGGGAAAGCCTCTGTAGAGCCAGTTCATTTGTTCTGGAATCACCTTCACACGTCTTCAGAGACTGAAGCAAATTCTCTCTTTTCTAGGCGGAAACTGAATCTTCAGCCTTTAGCCAAAACCATCTAGCGATATTTAAGTCCACTAACAGCTGGGTGACAAGTGCCATAAGGTAGTTCCCTACTTTGAAGGTTGGCAGCATTAATGTAGTCATGCATTCATGCAATTGTACGTTCTAAATTGAATGTCTGAATGCACAATTGTTGTGCAAATTATGTTTCAACCGCCTACATTCCAAGAGTAGTTTTTGACTTTCAAATCAATGCTAGTGGTGACTTTACAAAGTCAGGTGGTCTCTGTCGTCACCTACCCTGCCCTAGGAATTAGTAGCTAGAGTATTAGGGAAATCTATTTTAAAGTTAGCTTTGACTTTGATGGTGGGTATGAGTTCATTTTACATTTAACCCTATTTCCTTGCTCTACCCATCCGTATTTCCCAGTCACTAGCAGAGACAGTATTTCACCAAAATAATAGTTACAAACTTTGCAACATGAGGTCAGGCTTTCCCATTTCATGTACCTGGACTGGACCATTTGTAACTGCATGCCTTGATGTAACCACCTTGGAACATGAAGTTAGGCTTTTCCAATGTGTGTACCTGGATTTTACTGCACTTTGTCACATTTGTAACCACTTTCTTAAGTTAAAGCACCCAGATGCCTCGGGGTTCGGTGCGCTATATAAATGTCAAATTAAATAAATTAATAAAGGATGTGACATAATTTGCCCTTTAAACCTTTGGCTGTCCTTAGGATTTATACATATGTCTTAATTTCCAATGCAAAACACTTTAGCCGTGGCAGACAAAGGGTTAACCCAAAGAAATTGAAGAAGTTATCGCTCGCACCTTTTGACCCTGATGAGGGGCAAAATACGTTTCTTTTGGTAACATGTGAAAAAATCGCACATATTTGACATCACATTTGAAAAAGTTGTGTTTTTTTCCTTCCATTGTCAAGCACTTAAACAATCGTAGTTGGTGTGTCGAGGCCGCAGCACGTTAATAATGTACGATTGATGAAATGCAAAAATAGCCAACTATTAAAAAAAGCAAAACATAAATGACACTTCAACCTCATCCCCACACATAACCCCGGCCCTAAATCTCCCCTGCTACCACTTGTCCATCCTAATCTTTCTATTCTATCCTGAAAACATTTAGTAACTTCTGTTTTACCTCCAACCTTTTTAACCTTTGAACCTGGTAAGGCACTCCGATACCATGTGGGTAGGACCAGCACTGACTAAAATTTGAATGAATTAAAAAGAATACCCTCTGGATCTCTGTCACCCCACCTTTTGTCCCAGGGACTTCGTGGCACTATAAAGTGGCTGACCGTTTACATTATGGCATTTCACAGAACAGCAAAAAAAACATAAATTCAAAAGTCATCGGAGGAGCTGCAAAGAGCCATACTCTCTGTCTTCAATAGGCATTGTAATGGTATTCCAAAAGCCAGCATGCGCCATTTGCATTTCAAAGGCCTAAGTACGCTAATACCACTGATCCCCAGAAACAAATACCTCTAAAATGGTGTCTGATATGATTTAAATTTACCAACTAAAAAATAACATATCAGGGTTTACTCTCGACACCCTTGGCAGAGGCGCTTGTGGATGGCAGCGCTGCGGCGTAACCGGCCCAGAGTACGCGCAGCCATTTCACCACCCATGGCTCTTCATACAGGGCGCTGAATGTAATTGGTTGTAATTAGCGCCACGTACAGCAGGCAGTGCCAGGCGAGGCTCCGATAAATGAGTCCCTTTCATTAGCAGAGTGACAGGGCGCTGATCAAATGGTCTTTGATTTCGAAGTGTGGGAGCGGATGACCTAGGCGCAGCCGGATGCGCTTGAAATCTCCATCCCCATCGAGGCTGCTTGAGGCAAAAGCCGGGCTACAAAATGGCGCCGCTTTGGAGCTTGTTAGGAGGAAGCGGACTGTGGTATCAGGAACAAAGGGAGGATGGAGGCTAACCTTAAAGCAAAGCTTTGCTCTTTCTCCAACCCTTCATCAAGAAGGAATTGCTAAATTTGGCGCCGATTCCTTCAACACAGAGGCCCTCATTACGACCCTGGCGGAAAGTGACTGACCTGACCGCCATAGCGTAAATAGCGTTTCCGCCATTGCACGACGGAGCAAAGTGCGGCTAATTCCGACCCATCGGGCACGAGCAATACGCCATGGCGGAAGTGCAAAGTCCGCGATGGAGGAAATGTCCCCAAAACGGCCCTCACCGCCGCCGTACGGCGCCCTAGGTGCAATTCCGCCACCCATCATAGCGGTCACCGCAATGAGCGGCAATCGGAAAGTACGGTGACCGGAAATATACGGAAACGGAAGTAAAAACATGGTCCCGGAACGGGAAACAGCACGCCGTACACCTATAAAACCACAATTTCCACACAACCATTAAAAACACTACCCTGAGACTCATCCCAACCCGTCATCCACCCTAGAGAAACCAATAAAAATGGAAAAAGTAGCGAAAAAAGCATGCGACCGCAAGCGGCAGGTCCACTTCTCCCGTGAGGAACTCACCGTGCTCACAGAGACCCTCCAGGAGAATGCTGCCGTCGTCTTCTCGACGCAAATGACCAGGACGGCACTTGCGAACAAGAAGGCCATATGGGCCCTGGTGGCACAGCGGGTAAGTGCGGTGGGGACCGCACCCCGCAACCCATAGCAATGCAGAAAGCGATGGGACGACTTGCGGATACGCGTACGGAGCATACTATCCGCCAACCGTAACATTGCCACAGCTACCGGGGGAGGATCGGAATCACCCATCAAGTTGACCCCCTGGGAAGAAATCTGTGCCTCCACCATTGGAATGGAGAGTATAGAGGGAGTCGGAGGGATGGAGAAAGGAGTGCAGACATCCGAAGAATCAGGTAGGTGGCCCAAATAAAACAATGCTAAATCCACAATGTCCAATCATGTGAAGTACCATGTGTCCACATAGTGCAACAGTAACACATGTCCAGGAGAACGTCCACATACATTGGCCTGATAGCGCACTTTAAAAGTCACATTAAATACATAAATAATTAAAAATCCTAAAAACACCCTCTACACGTGCAGCAGGCACACCCTAACTGCAGGCTGCAAAACAACTGCATCCTCAATCCACACAAAAATGAAACCACCTCCAAGGCCCCAACCCAAATCACCCTCAGGTACCACCCCAATGCATGTGATACATTGCCATTCCAATTTCCACAGACCCATTAATAACGCTCGCCCTCCTTTACTCCACCACAGGGTCCGATTCAAACGACGAGCTCCATGACACCCCTACCAGCACACCTGCAAAGAGGGCCAAGACCAACGGCCAAAGACCCTCCACCTCAGCTGCACGGATCAAGACACGGCAGCAGCACAAATCAAGTGGCAGCACACAGGAGGGGACTTCAACAGGCACCCCAGCAGCCAGCATGCCCACAACAGCACCACCACAGGTCCCCCCAATGGATGCAACACAAGGCACTGCTTCTGGTGGCAGCAGCACCATAGGTGACACTGCATTAATGGCAGCATGCTCCGACACAGAAAACGGGGATGTCGATCTAGGATCCATCCATGACCTGTCTCAATCCCCCAGTTTGTTCCATCCCGTACACCATGAGGATACCACGCAGGGGCACCCACAAGACGACGACTGGCCATCCCCCACAAGCCCCGTGGCAAGGCAACATGAGGTGACCAGCCCCTCTGTGACACCACCGCAAATGGCCATGGCCCAGCAGAGGCAACAGTCCCTCGACCAGGTGATCGTGCAACAGCAGCAACTGGCCACGCTCCTCAAGGACCATGCTGATGAATGTGGGGGTACTAAGGCAGCCATAGAAACATCAACTGAGACACTTAGGGCAGAAATGGAGAGAAGTACAGAGACACTAAGGGCACAAATGGAGAGAAGCACCGAGAGCCTGAGGGGGGAACTGCATGCGACGTCCAAAGACGTATGTGCTGAATTTGCCGCTGTGCGCCGTGTGCTCACTGAGCTCTCACAAACCCTTAGGGACATGCATGGACGTGAGCAGGCAGAGACATCATCCGTTGCAAGTTCCGTGCAGGGCAGCCCCCAACGTAGATCTGGGAGGAACCTGCGCTCCACAGGCAGGGGTGCCCCTGATACCCGGAGAGGGGGCTTGCAATAGCGACTGCCCACTGACAATGAGCATCTTTGGACACTGGTGTTCGGGGGGGAGGTAGGAGGGTGGAGGGGGTGTGTTGGGCTCACTTGGGTGGCGGGTCGATGGGGTGTGTAACATAATTTCACATATGCCATAAACAATGCACGATCATCCAATGAGATGTGTGGACATTGATCTTTGTGTACGAGGCCATTATAGGCGTACAGTCCATATTGTGCATGTTCCAGACACACACAGTGCCACAAGTCCCGTGTCCATGTATCAGCCACCAGGCGTGAGTGCTAGAAGCATGCATCTAAGATATGCTGACGAATGTCACGGCCCTCCTGTGCCTCGCAGACTCCTTGAGGTGCTGCCACATCCCCACCCTCATCATGACCATCTTCAGGTGCTTGCAGTTCTGCGTCAGGGGGCATGGGCACATTTCTACGTACGCACATGTTGTGTAGCATGACACATGCCATGACCATCTTTGCAACCTTCTCATGGCGGTACAGGAGTGCCCCACCAGACCTGCTGAGGCAGCGGAAACGAGTCTTCAGTAGGCCGAATGCCTGTTCAATGACTACACGGGTACGTGAGTGGGCATGGTTGTAGTCCTCCTCATGCTGGTCCTGTGGGTTCCGGAGTGGTGTAAGGAGCCATCTCTTCAGTGGATACCCGGCATCACCTGTATGTGGACAATAAAGGATGTTTGTGGAATGACATTGCTACGTACGCACCCCCACCCCTTCCTGCCAGGTCATTGCCGCATCACATACCCCACATTATCATGCATGAAATGAGACTCACCGAGTAGCCAGGATCTGTTCCCTGCGTGTTGCTCCATGTAGCGTGGTATTGTAGAGTTCCTCAAGACCATAGAATCATGGGTTGATCCAGGAAATCGGGCACAACAATGTGTAATGATCCTGTTGGAGTCACACACCATTTGTACATTCAGGGAATTAAATTGTTTTCGGTTGCGGTACTGGGCCTCCATGGCATGTGGGACGACCAATTCCACATGGGTGCAGTCGATGGCACCAATGCAGCCCGGTATGCCGGCAAGTGCATGGAATCCCACTTTTGTGTTCGTAATTTCCTGCTCCGAGCGTGGTAGAGAGATGTAGTCGTCTGCGTGCTTCAGGAGGGCATCGAGCACTTGCAATAGTGTCCGTGAGAACAGTGGCTGTGAAATGCCATGCAACTGTCCGACTGTGTGCTGGTAGGTGCCTGTGGCCAGGAAGTGGAGTACAGACACCACCTTCAGTAGGGGTGGGATGGCGGTTGGGCTATCTATCATGCTGACAAGGTCAGCCTGTGTCATGTCCACAATGGCGGTTATGGTGTCCCGGTCCAAACGGTAGAGGGTGTGGATCTGCTCATCAGTGAGGTTGAACGGATCTGCTCGGAGGCGTGGGATTGCGGGCTGCCTGCGTGGTGGTAGTGGCTGTGCTGGCGGCCCTTGCTGGCCCTGCCTTGCCCTCCTCCTCCTCCTGCGTCTCCTCTGTGCGGCCGGTTGTTGTAGTAGTTGGTGTTCGTCTTCTTGAAGTTGGAGTACTTGCAGTGCTATCAGGTCCCCCAGGGCCAACATCGCTAGTCCTGCCGGTAGCATTTCGGAGTGGGTGTGGTTGTGGGAGGGGGTTGGGTGTGCAATTTATGTGTTTTCAGGCTGTATAGCCTCCACCTGTGGTGATTCATTCCACCTGTGCAAGCTGCTATCCCCTTTGGGCGAGCACGTCCCGCACACAGCGCTGCAATTCGACGAATGGCATCTTGCTATTACAATCATGTATTTGTTCCCGATGGCAGTGAAATATTGGTTCATAAGTTCATTCTGCTATGGTCCCATTGTTTCACATACTACCTTTGCAGTCGCGAACAGACTTGTGAAGGGTCAGTGGAATGTAGTACTCGATTAATGGTGGACCCTCATGCAGCACTGTACCGAGGTTCACCGACGGGCGGGGCGTCCCATTTGTGAGTGAAGCCAGTTGCCATTTTCACACACTGCCGCACTAGATGGATGAATTTGTGATTTCAAGCGGTCACAGATGCCTTTTTGACGTGATGTTGCAAATGAGGAATTCGAAGGACAGCGCTTTCGGTTTTCAGCTAGCGGCGAGGAGATGCCCACAGGTCTGACTGCAAATATAACGTTCTATTGTTCAATGTCCTTGGGACAGGGGCCATGGCGAGAATGCAATGATTTATATGAATGGTATGGGATGCGCAATAGCGTAGTGGACGATGAGGCCGGACGTTCCCAAATACATGTTACTTCACAACACTGGAATTACGGGCTGGAGCACAGTGGATTTTGCAGACTGCATTACGCACAGACTCAATGGAAATTTCACATGTTATGTGAGTATGAAATCAGGCGTTTTCATTACGGGATGAGGGAATGATGTATGGATGCATGGACAGATGATTTGATACAGAGTTTGCCATGTACAGGGCTTTTTGGAATCTGTCCACCTCCCCTGCGCTATGTGATGCAGAGCTGCCATAGTGGAACCATCGTCTATCTGGCCTTGTTGAACCCTCCCTGTCTCGACGCGCCTTCAGTCACTTGTGTCTATGCACGTTACTAATCCCATCTAATGGATTCTGATTTAACAGACGCATGCACACAAACACTCGTTTGTAATAGTGTTTTCACCTCGATATATATAGTTATGATTCGCAAGTGGTTTTTGGGTGGGAATAATCCTTTTGAGTGGGCTAGCATGCATATGGCTGTGGATTTAGTGTGATCATTGAAGTGAGTAATTCAAATGAAGTTCTGATGGCCATACTATTCTTTTTCATTTAATTTGGGTGACAGGTATCTCCTCCCCTTTTGCCACTGCCATCTGTATGCCACTCCTGCAGACGGATTTTACTCCCGACACCTGCTGCTTCGTGTTAATCAGTGGAGCACCATTACGATCTTATGGGACGATCGCCAATGGGCCACATGCCCTTACGCAGTACTAGTGGCTAGGAGCAACATTTCGGCCTTTCAGCTGGACTAGTGCCTACCTAATGGGACGGCCCTGCGGTTCTAGGCGCTTCCATGTTGCCTTTTTGGACGTGAATGTAGCCCCTGTGTACCATGAAGGAACAGGGCGTCACACAAGAAGAAGCTGGTCATTTATTGCGGATGCAGCCCACAATGATGAAATATATTTTGGAGGTCATGACCTAATGGCTGTATGGGCTTGGTGATTTTGTTGTGCATTAAATTTCTATTCTGATATGAACCGTGTAGCGTTCTTCTTTGCAAGTGATGTAGCATATTCCTATTTGTGGAGCGATGTATTGTGAGGAGATCTGCATTGGGTTCCAGCTTCGGAGTATGGTTGCGTGGTACTGTACTAGGCGCGTTTGCCTACGAAGCCCAGTGAGGTCAGGGATAGGGGCTGCCATTATGACTGTTTCAATGATGTCATGCTCAGGGGCGGGGGATTAGCTTTTGTGTAACAGATGCCGGTCAGCCAGGTGGATTGGTGGAATGATGCGATCATCAGAATATGGCTGGTCAAAGGTGCCTGTGTTTGCGTGCGTTTCTTGGAGGGAGACTGAGGTCATGTCCATTTGAATGGCTTCTGTATTCGTGCCATCTGTGCCCTGCAGCTCCCATGGCCCCTCTTGAGATGAGCCTGGCTGCTCAGTCACTCTGCCACCTTGTGTGGTGCATGCTTATGCTGATGGTTGGTTTGTTTACTGGCAGGAGTACAGGGCTGGTGCAGTGTCACTCAGGATACTGCTTTGAATGTTGCCTTACACTGGTGTCAGTCGATGAGGGGGCCTGTTTTTGTTTGTCTCATTTTTCTGTTCATGTTGCTGGACTTGACCCTTCACATGCCTGTGCTGCATCAGTGCGGCAATGGTGCCATGGCAAATATGGATGGCCACTCACAAGGCATTTGGAGCCCCTAGATTCATTTGTTCGTTGGCATGCATGGGTGACTTGTACATTTCACTGGTTGCATTGTGTGACTTCATTGCACCTACGAGGAGTTGTGCAATGTGGCCAGGGAGTGGTGTACAGGCACTCAGTAGGGCCGTTTACGGTTGGTTCGCGATGCCGTACTTCTCGCCATGGCGGAATGGTACTTTCCGCCATGCTTGATGGCGTTAGGTGCATGTCCGCTAGGGTCAGAATTCGCGTACCGTTGCGCCATGGTGGTGATTACGGTTTGGCATGGCGCGCGTGCGCGTACTTGGTGCAGTTAGCGTTGGCGTTCACTAGGGTGTCGCTAATGGCATCGTACTTTACGGTGACGGGTCATAATCGCACCGAGCGCTATTCGATGGCGGTATTGCATTTCCGCCATCGTTTTTCGATTTCCGCCAGGGTCGTAATGAGGGCCAGAAACTTTTTTGTTAGTGTGAAGGCAAACGTGCAGTTGACCTGCTTTAATTAATGGTGGGATTCGGGTCATAAGGTCAATTTTTAAAGTAATCATAAAATGGAAAAAATGAACATAGAGGATGTGTGATAGACACATATGTAAATGTGTAACTCTGTTGTTTGAAGTATTATCAAATATGAATCACCTGATTGATGGCTAGTGTACTCGATCAGAGATCACTGTGCGAAACCCACTGATTGTAATGTTGCACTAAAGCATTTTGCATTGTATTCGGCATTAGGGTACAAATTTTAACGCTAGAACTGAAATGGTAAAAGTTTGAAAAGATGCCTGTATATAATAATGTCACTGTCTAATAGTATCAGATGTAGGATATACTTTGTTTCATTCAAGGGAACTGTCAGTACGCATACCTCATGGTCTTGACCAGTCCCAAAGTTTGATGTAATTGTAGTCATTTTAGTATGGATGAAAAAAGTGAAATCGAAGAGACACAATAGGATGCAGACAATGGTACATATGAATAAAAACCCATAAATGAAACATTATGTAAACAAATGACTGGATACGTAAACTATTTCATATTATCTAAAATTCCATGCATAATACATTTCCGTAATCGAATAGCAAAATAAAACTACCTGATAGGTGCTTGAAGTTGTTGTTGACTCTGGAAAAGAAATGGATGCAGAATCTTGCTCCTTCAATTTCTGTGCATTGTCACGGAGTTGTAAAGGGAAAATTAGATTTCAATTAGAAATGTGGGAAGATCCAACTCTGAAGAATATGAACTTCAGCAAGTCTGTATAACTCACCATTGGTATACTGGACATGTCAGTGATGTCGCCACTACCGATAGTCTGTGCTTCAGTCAATATGCTAACCTAAACAAATTGACATGTAAAGCAACCAATTATGAAAAAGATTATGCTTTTTTCCACGGGCACTATAGCATAGTTTTCTGTGTCCATAAATAGTTTTCTATGATGCTCCTAAAACCAGGGACAGATGTCTAGAAAAATGGGGTGTAGTTAAAAAGCAATACAACCTGGTAAATATGCAAAGTTTTGTAAGAAACATTTAAACCAAAAACACCAATCGGTCCATGTTTACCTGTGCAGTAACCCAAGGCCTACAGCTAATTCATGAACCGTGACTCACCTGAAGCAGCGTGTGCATTAATAGAGCTGGAATTGCATTTGGAATCAATTTACGAGACGTTCTGAGTCAATGCTTCTTTGTGTATCACGATTCGTCGTACATATTCGTGGTAAAGTGCAGGCTGCAGATGCAGAATCGATCTCCCCTCAAGTCCCCCAAGACATCCTGAGTTTGACTTTCAAGTTAGTGCGGTGCAAATCTGCAATATCTGACCCATTCTCTTATTAGATCTATATTCTTTGGGAATATATGCATTATTGTGCCCTTAGGTTTGTTATGGGTCTTAGAACAGCAAACATAAACCATACAAGCAGGCATTGTTGAAAAATCTGTAAAAAAAAAAAAAGTCCACATCGTTAAAATATTATGTTGCATGAATGTGTGAGAAATATGGAAATCTATCATACATTTTTCTTTGCAATGTTTCTTTTGGTCACAGAGGCAAAACCTGTGTAGCGTAGTCAAATATACACTAGGAGAACTTTCAAACACAATTGACTGATGTGACGCAAATTGTAACGTTTTACTCGTCCGTTGAATGTACTTTCATGCATCAAAAGGAAACATGCTTATAGACATGGTCCGCAAAGGATGATATTCTATTCCAATTGACACTGATGACAATTTCTAAGTCAAAGGTAATGGCAATGAAATGAATGAACATTACACTACTGGGTATATTCGTTTGAAATAGATAGAAATGTAGAGATCAGGAAGAGATGATTAGGTGACCTGCCCTTACCCTGACCAACAAACAGTTAGATTCATCAAGCAGGATAGTTAGTAGCAGAAGAACAGGTAGTGCGATAACGAGTTGACTTCCACTGCTCAGAGATGTTCACAGTTAGCACGATGACAAGTTGATTTTCAGTGGTCACAGATGTTCTCAGCTAGCACGATCACAAGTTGACTTGCAGTGCTCACAGATGTGCTCATGATCAATATCAAGTGGTTTATAAAGAATTAGAAAAGTTGGTGTGTATGTGAATGAGTGATGGGTATATGGCGTGGTCTTCTGTGGATAGCAGGGGCGTGGCCTGCTTCAAGGTGAGCCTGCCTGAAGACACAGGGTCTGGCTAGGCCATATGTACAATGTCTGCTGTGCAGAAGATACCTTTGAAGTGTATATGGTGTTTGGCACCTTGGCCGTCCCTACCCCGAGAGCCCCCTTAGGAGCGCACGGACACAGGTTAGAACTGCCATTGATAGGGAGGGGGGGACCGACAGCCAAGAGGCATGCAGGAAAGGGCCGGAACACTGATGATTAGAGACACACATATGTGGATTGCAGGGGCACAGCCTGCTTCAGGGGAGCATGCCTGGAGACACTGGGTCTGGGGAGGCCATGTGAGCAATGACCCCTGTGTAGAAGATACCATTGAAGTGTACATGGTGTTTGGCACCTTGGCCATTCCCACCCTGCCAGCCCCCTTGGGAGGGCACGGCCACAGGTGCGAACTGTCATTGATACTGGAGGGGGGCTGGAGGGGCATGAGGCATGCAGAAAAGGGCCAGAACACTGCTGAATGGCGACACACTTATGTGGATTGCAGGGGCACTGCCTGCTTCAGGGGAGCCTGCCTGGAGACACTGGGTCTGGCTAGGCCATGTGTACAATGGCCCCTGCGTGTAAGATACCTTTGAACTCTACATGCTGTTTGGCACCTTGGCCGTTCCCACCCTGAGAGCCCCATTGGGAGTGCATGGACACAGATGTTAACTGCCATTGGTAGGGTAGGGGGGGACAGGCGGCCAAGAGGCATGCAGGAAAGGGCCAGAACACTGCTGATTGGAGACACACTTAGGTGGATTGCATGGGCGTGGCCTGCTTCAGGGGAGCCTGCCTGGAGACACTGGGTCTGGCTAGGCCATGTGCATAATGGCCGCTGCGCGTAAGACACCTTTGAAGTGTACATGGTGTGAGGCACCTCGTCCGTTCCCACCCAGTCAGCCCTGCCAGGACAAGTCAGCGTGTCTTTGATTCACTGAAAAATTGAAACAACCATTCATAAAAGTTCAGTTGTATTTTATTTTGTTGCTGATGTTGATGCCACAAATGTACTACACACTATATACTTCGAGTTGCAGCACAGTGTGGGAAAATCCCCTGTACCAACCACTGTCACTGGGGAATGTGTCTTTAATGGCACCAACGACACAGGCAGGTATTACTCGTCGAACGCTGTGTCCAAGCCTCCCATGAAGCCACCATGGAAACGCACGATAGGTCACCAGCCAGTACCACCTGTTGAAGAGAAAGATACAAACTATATTTAAATGAACAAGATAAGTGTATCAAACCTTAGTTGAAAATGCAATCTTGTATCCTATGGCATTGTTGCCAGTACAAATGTTACTTCACCGATCAATCAACTTGGGCTTTAAAGTGTAGACACATAACAAAAGTGAACAACTATGCATTCCATTACATTTGGGAAACAGAGAAATATTGTTTCTTGGTTGTACGTGAAAGAAACATAAGATGACCACTATGATTTCCCCAAATCGCGAGTTATGTATACAATTGCAAGACTACATTAATTTGGAGGTGATAGATCAAAGTCACGACAATATAGGAGACAAACATGAAATGTTAGTGGCCTAAGTGACATCACATCTAGAGTACACTTACTCGTTACTTGGATTGCGAGGGCGAACTGTTGCGCAAAGTTCGTGCATAAGCACCATCATTATCCTCAACACGGACTGTGTGATGCAGGCTGCCCTGAAGTCATGCAGCTCTGTAACGCATTGCAGCTGTGTCTCATCTTCCGGTATGTAGGACAAGCATCCAGAGTTTTCTTGGCAGCAGCAGTTCTCCTCCTCAGTTGGCATTACCTTGCACCGATTGCAGGTACACCAGGTGGAGACGTCGTCCATGTGACTAGGCTCATGCACTTGATCTGGTGATTCGTCCTCCCAACTGTCGTCCGGAGCCCCATCGTTTCTGCATCTTTCTCTTTCGAGTAATTCCACCTCGGAATACTCCGGCTCGTACTGGTAGGGCTGTATTGTTGGCATTATGCGACAAAATTAAAATAGGCGGTAATGATACTACTAGTATCTGTTCGCACGGGCTAGGAGGAACAAAGATAGGTGAACAGAGCAGAAACGAGCCACAGGATACACAAAAAGGACAGTGAAATGATTGGAAAAGCAACTCTGATGTTGTCTGTTGAGAAGCGGTCTGTTTATACTTATTGAGGAAAGATGCGTCCTGCCATTTTCATGGAGACACGTCATTAGCTGAAGCGCAGAGAATGTTGACACGAGACGTGCATTGGCGTTGTGAAATGGGCTGTACGCGTCTAGTGATGTCAGCCTCAGGGGCGGAGGATATGATTTAGTGCCGCCAGGGCAGTTCACCTTAGGGCGAGGTGGCAACGGATAAGATTAGTACAAGATGGCTCGCCCTGCTGCCTGATTTCGCATGTTTAAAAGTGAGGAAAACTGCAGTAAAGTGCATAGGAAATGTATGTACGATCGATCAATGTATGCTTAAAAACACAACCCCGAACCCTCTGGACAATAATATTTTTGAGCGTACTATTCCTTTAAGACTTAAAGGTTCTTTGCACTATCATATAGGGTTGCATGTCATTTCGCTGACAGTAATTACTTCGAAGTAATTTCCTTCTAAGTACTTACCTTGAAATGTGGATTTTTTTTAATTAGGGATGTCCCACCCATGCCCTCTTTCCCCTTCATTGCTCACCCTACCCCAAAGCCCAAACCCCTACCCACCTACTTTTCATCCCGTAAACCATAAAGACCTATATTATCCGAAGTAATTTTCAAAGCAATTACTTCAAAGTAAATTACCTCTAAGTAATTGCTGTTGTTGAAACCGCGGGATACGTTATACAGGTTGAAAAAGACATTGCAGCAGTTTGTTACGGCAAGGACACTTTTTCTGGCCACGGCCAAGGTGGACCTCCATGAAGAGGTTTTGTGCTGAAGGGACGTTCCATAGCATAACTTCCAGAACTGAGAAAACGTCACCCATACCTGCCTAACCTCTGGGTTTTCCCACAAGATTTCATGTTTTTAGCCTCTTCCCTGGGTCTCCGGAGAAGACCATGGAGTCTCTGGGTTTTCGCTGCAGTTTCCAGGTCCCATCCAATCCTCCATCCGATTGGCTGCAAAAGACTGCTGCCGGTAGCCAATCAGGTGGAGGTGTGGGCGGGATCAAAAACAATGCAGACTGGACCAGATTGGAGCAAAATAAATATAGAATACTGCTGTCAACCGGATTGAAAGCAGTATTACGCGTGTATTTTGCTTAAGCTTTCATTCTTTTTGGCTAGTTTGCCTTATGTTTTAGTCACCCTAAATTGAAGGGCGGTTAAAACATAAGGCAAACTGGCCAAAAAGAACGAAAGCTAAAGCAAAATAAATGTGGTAATACTGCTTTCAATCTGGTGTCCTTAATGGCACCGGATTGATAGCAGTATTCTGCGTTTCTTATTTTTTCTGCTTTCATTGTTTTAGGCCAGTTTGCCAGGGCTCAAGTCGAGGGTACACGCGGGTGGACTCAGTCCACCCACATTTTACAGAGGGTGGACTCAGTTCCCCCCAGCTAAAGTGAGAACGATTGAAGGTCCTCTTTGAATGCATGAATTAAAGCCGACCTCAGGGATTGAACCACAGCCATCAGGTTTGCAGGCTGGACACCTCACCACTGCACTAAAAAACATTATGAAAACCAACAAGCAACTAAGGTGAAATGTCCAAGTTCGGTACTGCAAGTTCCAGGGAAAACCTTTGTATTGGTTCTTGGAGTTTAAAACATGCACACATTTTAACGTTTTCAAAAAGACTATTTGAAGAAAATATCCTCTCTTGGTTTGATTTTATGGAAGGCGTATGCCATTCGTCCTATGCAATTTGGGTGGCTATGAATAGCCAATTTAATGACATTTATTGCATTCCACTGTAAAGTGCAAACTGCAAAGTGTGACATGTGGGCGGGGCCATGTGCAAAGGGGCGGAGCCTTGTGTAACTGTGGGCGGAGCATACATCTCAGGGTTTTTGATTTTCAGATGTAGGCCGGTTTGGCGTTGCCTCTAGTTTGTCGGGAACTTAAAATGCAGGACAGAGTCCTAGAATTTCGGATCAGAATGCAGTAGGCAAGAGGGTACATATTGAGGAAATTTAGAATGAAGAAACAGAGGGCATACAGAATGGTACCCCTGATGTGACAAGCGCAAGTTTGACTTTAACTATAAAATGTATGCGCAGGTGGCGCCGTGATGATAAGGCAGGGGAGATTTGCTTACACTTTCTTCTGTTTGTGATGTTTGGGGGACATCCCTGACTCTGATTCACAGTAAGATGAATGAAAAAAATGGCACAGAATGGCTTTGCACTACAAAACTCTCACCTTTTTTCAGAACTCTGACTGTGGTTATTCATTTGTGCAGAAGTAAAGGCCACCATTTTTGACACCGGGCCCATCATGCATGCAGTCGGAAGGCAAGTGTGGGGCTTTATGCTATCATGCAGAAGACTGCAGAGCACAGCATACTTTCATTCCACTAATGGCGTCCACGGCGTATGGCAATTGTTGTTGCTGAAAGTGACATGGCTTGTAAATTGTGTATTTGGGTATGCAGTGTATAAGCGCCAGCCTAGCTGTTAACAAACAGCGCTGAACAAAGGGGACACACCCATGGGTTACAAGTAGGATGCAGGAGTTGGAGAGGGGCTGAGAGGAGTAGGGGCAGCAAGGGTGGGAGGGAAATCCAAAGGTGGAGAAAGTGTAGAGTTGAGTGATTGGCAGAGTAGGGCATTCAGGTCCTTCCTGAAGCTTATTATGGAGGAGAGCAGTCTTATCCTAGCTGGTACTTCTTCCAGAGACTGGTGATAAAGCAGGAAAACGGCTGTTTCCTTGTTTTCCCTTTTGTAGTTTTTTGTTTCAAACCTGGTGAACATAGGGCCCAGGCAGGTAGCGTGTCATGCAGTTGGATGGGAAAACAGAATAACTCTGTACTCCAAATAATCAAAACACTCAGGAAGAAGGCAAAGTCCTTTTTGCTTTTTATTATCAATTGTCTAAAACAGGGAGTTACAACAGACATCAATGGACATTCGATCATGCTCTCAGTGCAAATCACATGAAAATACATGTTTATGGCAAAACCTTTTTCATAAATGAAGTCATACTATGTGGCAGACAAGAAAAGGGGAACATCTAAGCATACTTTCTTTAAGGGATCAGGTTGTGGTTGGGTCTCTACAGTCAGGTGGACAACTCAAGTCCAGCCCTTGTGCAAGTCATCCTCAACGGTTATTAGAGACAAGATACACCATTGGCACTCAAACTATAAGGCTCTTCATTATACGGCCCTCAACAGTTGGTTGGCACACGCGTGCCATGTCTGGAACATTTGGTTCACTAGCAGCACGCAAGCTCATACCCCAGGTGCCAGGGGTTGAACTTGCCTTCACCTCCCCACCCAATTAGCCCAATATCTCTCAGCACCCATGCCTTCTGCCATGACAGTTGTCTTTGAACTTGGCATTGGAATGGAGTCTCTTTTCTTGGGAATAAAAGGGAGTATGGGCACACGCTTATCATGGTTCTGGGACTGCGTGCCCAACATTATTTTCATCCTCGGCTCACGTGACAAGAAACCGCATTCCGGCCCATTTTGCAGCATTTAATTGTATTGAATTAATAGAACTTGACACTCATGATGTTCTTTCTTTGCACCTTAATAAAGGATGATCCAGCTTCTCACATTCTTTGCCATTGAAAATAGATAACCAGTTCTTGGCTGCCTTCAGCCTTGACCTCAGGCCAGACAGCCCTTCCAGCCATGATCTCGATTCTTCCATGCTCCTAGTTAATTCTCTGCTGCGACACAGCTTTCAGCCCATATTTTCATGGGTTTTAACTTAAAAAAATTGCGACACCAATATCCAGCTTCTATATAATGCGGCTTCGCCTGCAGTCTATTTACTACATGTAGCCAGCTTCTATGATTATTTAGTCTACTTGCTTTGCTGCATCTGTACAGTGATTGAACTGGTTACATTTTCTTTAGTGCGTCACACATGTGCAATCTTCGTTTCACACATGAACGTTTACTCAATTCTTTACTTCGTCATCAGTTTCTCTAGGGTCCATACATTCTCTTCTTCAGTCAGCCTTCCCAGTGTGTCACGCTTACTTTTTGTGACATCACCAATTTATCTTTCTCTCATCTTCATATTCATTCAGGGACCTCTTCCAAGAGATTGTCATCTTTTCGAGGATGCATCAGGTACAGTGTTCTTAGTGGGTACCTTTTCTGGAAAGATTTGACACGGAATAGTCACAACTGCTGGTGTCACACATGGCACAATTTCAGGCTGCCAGCATATAGGTAGTAGGGGGGTGGGACTTCCTGCAGAGGCCTTCAGCTGCTCCTCTACACTGGTGATGTTGTGGCTTCTAATGGTGTTCTGGCCTTCGGAGATGCTACGTTTCTCTGCCAAGTAAAGCCTTGTTTTTGGTTTTGACTGCTTTGTAGGTGATGCTCCTTGAGGATGGAGATGATGGGGGTGCATTTTCTAAGTCTTGTGATAAGGTGTGCTGCAGCGTGCTGCGTGACTTTCAGATGAGTCTTGGTGGCATCTGTGACTCTTCTTGGCGATGTGCGTTTTGAAAGAAAGGTCACAGTCAATAGTAAAGCTGAGAGATTTTGCACAGGGTGAAGGTTGAGGCAGGAATCCCTCAAGTGTCAGATGTGTCAGCCAATACCGTACTTCGGCATGCTTAGTAGGGTTTTCTAGGATAATGAATACGGACCTTCTATGGTTGAGCTTTAGCTACACACTTTACATCCAGGCATGGATAAGTGACAGACAGTGCTTCAGTTAATGAATGTCGTCAATGCAATTGATCTTTAGACAAATCTGGGTGTCATCTGCATAATGGTGTATCTTGATACCAGTGTTGGTGAAGAGTTCCCTCAAACGTTCCAAGTAGAGGTTGAAGATGAAAGGTGGAAGAATGGAGCCTTGTGGAACCCTGAAGGTCACTGAGCGGTGTTAGGATCTGTTTGGGCCTAACTAAATGAGTTATTCTCTTTTGGAGAAGTATTCTAATGGCATCAGGGTCACCTCCAGGCACTGTGGATTTAGGAAAATAGATAAGTGTTCATCGTCAGGGCCATTCATTTTACCACAATACACACTAAAGATGTTGCCAACATGGACCTCCGAGGATACATTAATGACCAGCACCTGCCCCAGGTGGCCAGTAACTAATGGTTAACTTATCAAAACTCTGGGTTGGAGCCATCACCGATTTACACTGAGATCTTGTTCAAATGAAATGAGAATCTTTGGAGCAATTAACGATCCAAAAAAGCCCTTCATACTTATCAGCACAAATACGTCCAATAAGGTGCCATCAAGTGTCAGCATAGATAGTGGAAGGGCCCTGGCAATTTCTAATACTGCCAGCGGTAGTGGCTTTGGCAATGCAATGAATATCATTAATGAAAGTCACAGTGAAAAACCTCAGTAAAATTGCACCTATCGGGAGCAGAGCTGGTAAGAAATGATGAGTATTGACCATAGATTTTTTGTCAAGTCCTTCGAATACAAGAATGTTTTATAGCCTCTCGCCTCCACCAAGCAAATGTGGCCAAGTTCTGCCACTGAGAACACCTGTATAGCAAAGCGCCTGTTCATCCCAAGTCGCGTCTCCATGCCGAAAATCATGGAATTTATCACTAGATCGGTTCTGCAGAAGTGCACGGAACACAATGTGAAATATTCCACACATTTCCTTTGCCCGAAATCTAAGAAATTACATCAAACTTAAGGGACATTAAGGGCCTAATTTACGAAAGTTTTTTACAATCGCACAATGCCGTAGGAAAATGTTTTGTAAACCAGGCCCTAATATTGGTGGTCAATGGAAAAACAGAGTGGAAAATGGAATGAAAGGGAGCCTTGGCTTCAACAACGCGAAAACCCGGCAAATGCTTTCGATGACTCAGCACCATAGCCTGCCCTAGAAACTCGGGAACCAGAAACTGAGAATGTAAATTTGAGGGGTTCCAACTTCCATGGAAGTTCAAGACACTGCGCCTCATTCTGACTTGGGCGGTAAGGGTTAACGGTCACTGGTAATGATGCCAGTGCCGTAAAACCCTTGCCGCCCAATTCCGAGGTCCCTTAGCGGGAACCACAAAGGACATGTGGTCTGACCACACATTCTCTGCGGTTCCCGTTAAGGGACTTTGGAGCTAATTACGGTACTGCAATTTGCGGTACCGTTATTGGCGCCTTCCCCATTCCCATTGAGCCCTATGGGGGCTCGAATGGGAATGGGGAATGGTATTTGGCATGGGGACTTACCGGGTCCTCCAGGGACAGAATGACCCGGTAAATCCCCATTCTGCCAGACCGGACCTGGACCCGGTTTGGGAGGGAGCCATGGTGCTAATAGCACCATGGCTACCGCCCAAATCGGAATGACCCCCACTGTATTCCATTATTCTGGAAATGGAACCCTCTAATAAATGAGTTCCACGGAAAACCGTGTAGGCATGTGAGACATGTTCTTGTGCTGTGCATAGTGCAAATATTGGTGAAGTTTCTGTCTTTGTGCTAGATGTTGCGTTTTTGCATTATGAAAGTTCACAGATGGAATAAAACAACACAAAATACTAAGGGCCGATTTACAGAAAAGTCTGCATTGATCCCACAAAGTCCCTGTGCCGAAATTGACTCTGCGTGGCCCTACGCACAAAGTTTCCAATGCGCGGCCGCATATTCATGGAATCCAAATTGCAAAGCAAGCTGACCCGCAAAGAAAACCGAGCTGCGAACGACCACAACACGGTCCCATGCAAACCGGGCTTCAATCGGTAGCCAGTGTAAGGAGCGTCGAGCGTCAGAGACGTGGTCACGTCGTGCCAGGCCAGTGACGTCACGGACTGCTCCATTCTGGACTATTTGAAGTCTATAAAGATTAGTTTTTCCTAATCCAGCCCAAAGGCTGCCGCAGTAGTCAATCTTTGTGCCGATTATAGCTCTTGCTATAGTCTCGGCATTAGCTTGCGAGATAAAAGGTCTCAAGTGAGACAAGAGTTTTACATGAATATGTCGAGGCAGAGATGACACTGCTAACATGAGCACTCATGTTGAGGGACTGGTCCAAAACCACACCTAATATTTTTAGCTTAGGTTGGGGAGAAATGTCAACCAGACCTAGACTGAATGATTTAAACATGGGATCCAGTTTGGCAAGGTAGTTTGTGTTGGCCACAATCATGAGCTCAGTTTTGCTTTTGTTTAAAGTAAGATTGTTGGCCATCATCCAATTTTCAATAAAGGAGAATATTCTGTTATGTTCATATTCGTCGTGAGAATGAACACCCGAACGTTTTACCAAAACCTGGGTGTCGTCGGCGTAGTTAGAGAATGAAATTCCTTCTTCCTCGAGCATCTTAAATAAGGGAACTGTATAAATATCATAGAGGCAGGGGGAGGTACTGGCGCCCTGCGAAACCCCAAAGAGAACCGGGATTGGATCCGCCTCGAACTCCCCAGAGGCATGATAGCGCTAACAGGACGTACAACATAGTACATGTGATATATGTCGATCACACACACATCATTTGTTGCAGTGTTTCATGTTTGCATTGTCACCTGCCCTTATGGGATGCCTTGTCAGGATGCATATCCGAACTTCCAGCCATGACACTGTGTGGTGCCAGCCTGCCGAGGAATTGTTGCACACATGACCACTTCTCTGTGTAGCTGGCCTTGTGAATATGCAACATCACTTGTGTAATGCAAGTGGTAACACTAGACATAACATGGTGAACAATAGTCTTCATGGCAAGGTGGCCAGTCAGGTATACTGCAATTGAAATGACTGTACACATTCCATGAAAAAGGTTAGGGACATGAATCTTGCCATTGAGCGTGCCTGTCTGCATTGCATGTCATGTAGTTGCATGGTCGATTTACAAATGTGTACACATGGTTCAACATAGTTCCACCTGTCTGACATGATAGCCCTGTTTGTATCCCTCAGTCGATGCATGACGGACACACGCCTCTTCCCTCGCATCATTGTGTCTGCCACTTTATGGCATGGACTGGACCTGCGGTGGGGTGGTGCTGCATGTCAGCAAATGCAATATATCTGTGGCTAACAGCTCACAGCGTTCCGGCGGCATTGGTATACTCTATCGCTCTTTTTACTCCACTATCGTTTCACTAGTTTCACCAGTGGACATTCCTGTGTACACTTCTTTCGAGTTTATCTATAAGATTTTCACTGTCCCTCCTGCTGATTCTTTTCTTGTTATCTATCGTCCACCTGGACCTCTTGGGTCATTCTGTGAGGATATTGACCATCTCCTCTGTCATATCCTTCCTAGTCCAACTCTGTTTATCCTACTTGGAGAGTTTAATCTTCACCTTTACTCTATTCAGTCTGCTTCCGACTTTTTTTCGATTCTTGACTCTCATTTATTATCTCCACTTTCTACTCACATCTCTGGTTCTTCTCTTGATTTGATCTTTCTTTCTACTTTCTCTGCCTCTTCTGTACTGCTTTGCCTATGTACCTATCTGATCACTGTCTACTTTCTGTATCACTCCTTCCATCTATTTCTCTCTTTCCCTGTACTCCTTCCGCTCCAAAGGTTTTCTTTCGGCGCGACCTATGCAACTTCAACTCTTCTCTTTATCTTGACACTTGTACTAATATTCTTCCCTCTCTCATGCACTTTAGTTCTCTTTCCACTGAGCAAGCCTCCCCCACACTTTCATCAACACTTTCTACAAGTCTTGATCAGCTATATCCACTTTCTGCTTTTCAGCCAACCCGTAAACATGCCCAACCTTGGCTCGCCTCTCATCTTGGTTCCATGCAGCGGCTTCTTCGCCGCCTGGAAAGGTGCTGGCTCAAAAATCGATCTTCATCTAACCATTCTGCATATTTCTCTTACCACACTCTTTGTGACAACTGTCTAAACTCTGCCAAATCTTCCTATTTCTCTGATCTTCTTCATACTCAATCTGCCCATCCAAGGCGTCCCTTTCAAACTTTAACTCATCTTCTTTCCCCTCCCTCTCCTGATCCCTCTATTAATTCCACACTATCTGCCTCTGATTTTGCTCTCTTCTTTTCTTCCAAAGTCAATTCTTTACATCAGGACATTGTAAAATTGTCTTCCTCTAATACCGCATTTTCTCCTTCTTCTGCTCCTTTGACTTTCTTTTCGGACTTTGCTCCTGTTTCTGACTCTGATGTATCACTTCTGTTGGCTAAGGTTCATCCTACTGATGCTCCTACGGATCCTATTCCATCTGTTCTTATTCCTAAAATCTATCCTTCTCTTATTCCATTTCTTGTGTCTTTCTACAACATCTTTCTTTCTACCTTAGTTTTCCATTTAGCTTTTAAACACGGAACTATCAATCCCATTCTAACCAATCTTTCAGCTAATCCTCTTATTGTTTCTAACGTCCATCCTAGCTCTCTCTTATCTTATGTTTCTAAGCTTCTGGAGCTTTTAGTTTATTCCCAGACCTCTTTATTTGGTAATAATCTATCTATCCTTCCACATTTTCAATCAGGGTTTCATCCCTGTCAGTCAACAGAAACTGCTTCGACTTGTGTGCCTAATTCTCTTCTTTCAGATTGCTTCTCTAAACACTCCTCTGTTCTTATTCTTCTTGATTTATCTGCAGGTTTTGACACCATTGATCACTCTTTGCTTCCGGAAATTATTTTCTAATTCAGTTTTAGGGGATCTGTTCTCTCCTGGTCTCCTTCTTATCTGTCTAATAGAACTTTTTCTGTTTCCTGGGTTGGTAAAACCTCCTCACCTTTTCCCCTTGAGCGCAGTGTTCCCCGAGGGTCATCCTTGGGTCCTTTTCTTTTCTCATATACACTGCAATGCTTGCTCCTGTTATCTAATCTTTTGGACTTTCCCATCACTTGTACCTTGATGACACGCAACTCTTTCTATCTTTTTCATTTTTTACTTCGGAAAGACATCATATCCTTACAACTTGTCTTTCTGCCATGAAATCCTGGATGGCATCTGACTTTCTCACTTTAGGTCTTGTTCTTCCCTGTTAACACTGTTTCTCCTCTCCCCCCACCATCGTCTATCTCATTTCCTCCATCTAGTCTCTCTATCTCTTCTACCGCACGTAATCTTGGTATTTACTTTGACATCAATCTCTCTTTTACTCACCACAATTCTCTCACATCTCGCTCTTGTCATTTTAATCCCTACAGTATTCGTAAAGTGTGTTCTTCTCTTACTTTCCACGCTACTAAACTTCTTATCTTTTCCCTTATTTTCTCCTGGCTTTTCTACTGTTCTGTTACACTATTTGGTCTTCCATTATCTCGTCTTGCTCCTTTAAAATCTATGCATCATTCTTCAGTTCGGGTACTCTGTTCACTCTCCTATCGTGACTCTATTTCAGCGTCGCTTGTTTCACTTGGCTGGCTACCCTTCCATTCTCAACTTAAATTTCATTTTATTGGCTTAGTCTTCAAATCCCTTCATGGTTTAGCTCCTGATTATCTTGCTGCACTTGTGTTGTTCTTTACTCCTTCTCACTCCCTTAGTTCTTCTTCCCTCTTCAAGTTGAATGTTCTTCCCCCTCCCTGTGCTCAGTCCCGCTTTCGGTCTTTTCAACTTCTTGTACCTCTCCATTGGAACACTCTTTCTCTCTTCGGTCTAGCTCTGTGTACTCCCTGTTTTTTGGGACACCTATATATCGTCCGCGATTGTTAACTCTCAACATTGTTGTTGTCTGATCATTATAATTCCCATTATTGATGTACCGTTTATTTTAATAATGTGCAAGGCTTTGGCTTAAGGTGCTTTATAAATACAATAAAAAAAAAATACAAATATAAATGCCCCAAAGGGCATGTCAGACGGGGCAGTTGTTTCTGTGGTGGTGCAGCTGGCTTCACAAAGCCAGTCAATGGCGGACCCCACATCCCTGGTAGTTACGGCTGCAAGGCCACCCTCCCATGAGTTGGTGTCAGGTTCTGGGGCTGATGTCAAAGGGAGGGTTGCAGACCTGCAGCCAACGACGGAGGCACCACAGCAACGGGCCTGTCCCTTGCATCACACCGCCGTGTGCCCCACACACATGGTGGATGTGTGCAGGCTGGGGAGAAAGTGTGGGAGAAGCAAATGTTGCGTAGCGCCACCCGGAAAAGCAATTTGTTGGATAGAATTGCAGAGGGCATCCATCAACTGGCCAAAAACGTAACCCCACCAGCGGCCCGGGATGCGCAACAGCTGCAGATCATGCGGTCCTCAAGCTGCTCCCACAGTCCGGGCATGGAGGCCAACATCAAGGGCCGACGGTCTGATTTGTGGTGTCTGCAGTAGTGCCTGCATGCAGATGCTATGGCACAGAAAGAGGCCCAGAGGCCTGATACGTTGACGTCTCGTAGAAGGAATCACCGTCAGATGGATAATTTGAGGACTTCACTGCATGAGCAACTCTCAACCACAAGGACACACCTCCATGAGGAGATGGATGCCCTGAGGCAGACACTGTCGCAACAACTCATTGCATCATGAGTGAGTGCGCATACAGACTATATAGCCATTTGTGAGGAAGTGCATCGTGACCTCACTGCCATTGGGGTGCTGGTGCATGCTTCAGTGTCATGACTGGCCCTCGCCAATGAAAAGCAGTCCTTGGCGCTGCATGGATTGTATCCACCACCACAACCACCTGCAGATAAATTGCAGGATGGGCAGCCCAGGACACCCACGCCTCCTCAACCACTGTTGTCATGATGTCCATGAGCCAATGGAGGGATTATTATATTTATTTTTTTCATTTTTTACTGGATTTGGACATGCATCCTCCCCCTCCAGGGTGGAATTTCATTTTGCACCCAGTCCAGGATGGGCATCTTTGGTTTTTTTACCTGACCAGTGTGGTTTTTCGTGACCCCTTGAAGGGGAAGGGACATTTTCTCTTGATTTTTGATATCCCTGTACAGGATGAAGGCATGTGTTGTTTCCCCAATCCAAGATGGAATTATTTTTGTTTTATTTATTTTTCCTTCAGAGATGTGCTGTTGCCCTCTCAATGCATTGATGAGTGTAGTACTGGAGATGCAGTTTTACAAACAATAGGGCAGCCCCTGTGTGCAAACGTGAGATGGGGCAAGCTATAGTCTTAAACAAACATAGGGAACCTCACGCCTTTGACAATCATCACTCTTGTCATTGAATTCCAATTATTTCTGATAATAGAAAAGAAAGTGTTCAGAGAGTCACATACAAACCAAAAGAAACCAAAAGAAAAGTCCTTAAAGTGCAAAGCTTAATTTAATACAAACTTAATTAAATACAAAGAAGTATACATTTTTGAATTTATAAACCCTCCTTTTACATAGATTTGATACAGATATTGAAAAAATAAAGAGAAGAAGAAAAAAGAGACAAAGTATTCAAAATATAGGCCTAATAGGCGGGGTACTGTGCAGGAGACAAATATCTACTGAAAATGGACTGCCAGGGTGTATAAAAAATTACCCTGGTAGATTAGTGGAGAGTATTGGCATGGTTAGTTAATAAACATGGTCTTGTTATCTGCCCACGTGTAAGTAAAATCAAAAACAGTTGGCAATGCTGTTCTATAGATAAATGAACCAAGCATGGAAACACGTTTCGGCTTGCCTATGTGTATGGCATCCGTGGTTGAGCCTTCCTCAGGGCAGGAATGGAAAGTCACCTTGTAGGGGGCAGAAAGATAGAAGAATATTGACATATCAAAAAGAAGAGAGGGGAAAACAAATTACACATCAGGACATTTTCTATGGAGAAAACAATGAATCATACTGCTGATCCAAATTGGGGTCCACAACCTACTCACCCTCTATCTAGATCAGGGACGGGAGCAGTCTGTGGTGCATTTGCCGAGTATGTTGGGATTCTTGCAATACTTGATCTGACATCAGTTATTAAGACCATCTCCAGTGCTCAAAATTCACTATAGGAGAGATTTAAACAAGGGGAACCGTAAGACGAGAGGAAACAAAGATGTGACCTTGCGTTTGAAAACAAGGTTGCGTCAAAGAAACCAAAAATTGAAAACTACTTGTGTTCATAGAAAGATGAGGTACAGTAGCTTAGGTGGTATTCTGTCGGAATCAAATAATGGGGCATCAGCGTTGACCAGTCAAAATAGGTGGACAAAGTTGTGCTTGCCTGGACACTGTCGTGCCGTGTATCTTGTCTGCAGTCAAAAAGTGTGTCTTGGTGGAGAAACCCCAAGGCTGGAAGGGGAGCAGAGGACTGAGGGTCACCTTCTCAGACATAAAACCTTCTTTGATATACTCAAGTCTAGTTCGTTCCCAGACGCACGTTTGTAAAAAAAAGTGTCATATTGGACACTTACCTTGTCTGCATATAGAGAAGGAATGCAAATGGAGAAGGAGATGCAGCCATGCACAGATGCAGATGCAGCCATGCACAGGGGTGTCACCTGCTATGGTTGCCTTGAGTACCACAGGATGGCATGTGGGTACGACGTCCTTTCAACGCCGTATATTTCAAAGCCCGGCATTTAAACGTGCACATTATAATGAAAATGTCCATCAAATTTTAGGGGGTGTGGGAAAGGGCAGCTAAGGGTTTGGGTGGGTAGTGAATACGTAGAAATAGGTGGAGGAAGGGGGGTTTGAGGGAGAACCCCCAAAACAAAAAAAAACAAAAACAAAATTGATGAACATTTTCGTTATAATGTACACGTTTAAGTGGCAGTCGTTGAAATATACGGCAATGAAATGACATAGAACTGACACGTGCAGGTAACAAGGTATACCGTGATTTTAACGAATTGGGAATAACTAATCACTTTAAAAACGAATTAAAAATAACAGAAAAATATAGAATTTTCTTTAAAAAGTATACATGGGGTGGGGAAAGGGACTAAAAGGGGTGGGGGGTTTTGGTATGGGGTAATAAAGTAAGGAAAGCGGGCGGTTAAGGGGGTTGAAAAACCAAGAAGAATTCAATATTTTTTCATTATTTTTAAAGTTAAAAAAGTTTTCGTTATAATTTAATTTGTTATTATCACATGGAACCGGCAACGATGAGTGGATGAACCTTTCCCACATATGTGCTGTATGCATGATTTGGTACTATGGCTGGTGACATACCATGTCCCATGTTGTTTCAGTGATCCTGATTCATCCAGTGACTGCGATACATGGGTGTCCGCCCTGCACCCTTTCACCTCCCTAGTCCCCATGCCCTCTGCCAGGCACTGGCCCTCCTTTGGCAAATGTGGAGGCACAGTTTCCAGTGGAAGTGATGAGAGAATCACATCAGGACAGCTCGGTCAGCAGGTAAGGATGAGCACAGTCTCTCGTGTTATATCTGTATTAGTCATCACCATGATTTTGCGAGCATTCTTACAACTTTTCTTCCTGGGGGTGTTATATTTGAATCACAGTAAATGTCAGTACAGATGCGTGTTTGTCCACATGCATGTGGTGCATCGTCCACTCCCCCCACCTTCTGTTCATCTGTTGTCCCTGTAGGTGTTGCCTGTGTAACCTGTGATCCACGCACACTTACTGAAACAGTCACGTCCAGGGTGTGTGGTCTGTTGGAGGGTGATTGTACCGCTGCGTATTGCCCTTATGTCCATTTACAGTGGTGTCCTACAGTGGGGGGGTTGTTACAGGGTATGGGCATCTGGTAGGAGGCAACTATTTGCAAGGAATTTACGCACATGGGTCTCTTTTAGGTTTTAATGGCATGGTGATTTCTGCATGTTGTTTCTGTGAGCTGAAGCTGCTGATTGATCTTTCACAGGTGGCTTTATTTTTCCAGTATGCCCTTCCCATTTTGTCCTTCCTCGCCCCCGACATGTGTTAGTTTTCCATCTATGTGGCTTTTAGGATCTCAGACCATCCTAGTTTTTATTCATGTGTTTCTATGTCTGTCTTCTTATTTTGCCCACTTTTTCACTGCCCTCACCCACTGTAAGGTACTACAGGTCTCTCCTTATCTCCCTACCAGCAAGTCTCCTCACTGCACTGCAATGCCTCTATCCCTCTCTCTATCTACACTCCACAGCTATACATTAATAGCTCAGTGTCCTATCTTACTCCTGCCCTCTGTCATCCTTCTCATCAGCTACCGCACTTGTACTTCCAATCCCAATACCATCCCGTCCTCACTTGGAGTACTTTTCCTCCCTTGCATCTATGGATGACCCAAAGGCACATGTGACACCTGACAGTGGGTGTGTATGACTTGTATGCCTGCAAACAATGTCCCCACTTGTGACCGCATTCCAGGGGGGCTGACACCTGTTACCAGGGTGCATGTCGTGCTGTGCTAGTAATCTGTTTCCTTCGCTGCCAGTGATTTATCTGTTGGTGAATTTTTCTGGTGGTATGTTGATAGTTTAGGATGCTTGCTTTGTTCTATTTCCGGATAATGACACTGGATGGTCCATGGGAATTTCCCTGTACCATATGGGAGTTCACATGGCTGTCCAGTGTCACTGTAGGGTTTTTGTTGGTGAGTTGTCATAAGGGTGGCCCATCCAGCTGAAAGGGTGTTGGGACGCATGGTGATGGGAGTATAGTGTGTGCTCTTTTCAGTTTTTACATGTGTGTTGCCTGCCACACAGCTTCCCATTCACTCCGCTGTTCCTGCCATGGCTACCCACGCTGGCAGCCCACTCTTGATACTTTGGCCCCTTCTGGGGGTGGTGTCCTGAGACAAATCCACACTTAGCACAGCATTGCAGGCCATTTGGGGGATTCCATGTTGACCACAGACACCAGGCACGCACCATTGGCCTGGTGTTGTTGTTTGGCATGGAGCCATGTTTCATGTATGGCACACAGGCACATATTTTGCTACCTGTTGACTGGTGCTCAGGGCATCTGAACGCTCCCTTCAGATCCGAACCATTGGCCCGCATTCTGTCAAGTCCCTGTGAACTCTGCCTTGACTCCCTCTCGCCTGTTCCCTACTCCCTTTTCTGTGGCAGTCTCCTTGGCCTCCTTTTCTAATTCCTTTCTCTTGTCTGGTTGTCTCTTTTATGCCAGTTGCCTCCGTGCCATGCCTTCCTGTATGACTGCTGTCTCTTTGACCAGCTCCTGTGTGTCAGATCTGCTCTTCTCTGCGATCAATGAGATGTTTGCATTCCGTCGTCTTGGACTTTCCATCATCGGCTCTCCTGCCAGTGTTTACTGCACTGTCCTAATCTAATGCCATGTTAATCAGAGGAGGCCATTTTATGGCATTGGGAGTGCTTCCAAGGGGATACTGGGTTTCCAATCTCTCAGTGATCTCTTTTTGAGAGTCCTTTCAGTGTCATTGTGACTTAATCCGGATCAGTGTGTTCACAATGTCCCCTCACCAGGACAAGGGGTAAGTCGTACCTGTTCCTTTACTAAATGGCACTCTGGAGGGCGGGCAGTGTAGGTGTTGTGGGTGGCAATGTGTCACAGTGTGGGGTAATTGAATTCCATTTCCCAAAGGTGAGGTGTGTGGATCTGACTGCATGGGTGTGGGGACACTTGGTGATATGTGACTGTGGAGTTCGTGTTTGAATTTGTTGCATGGCGCTCAGTGGGCTCTAGGTTACAGTGGTCAGGGACTTTGTTGCTTGTATTGTGAGCTTTGTTGTGTATAATGTAGGGTAACCTCACAATAGACAGACTTTAAAATGATAGTGCACCAGGGAAAAGGGCAGAGGCGTTGCTAGGTTGTTTTGGTTGTAGCGCTGGATAGAATCTCAGGGGTTACAGCCAAAAAGGCTAGCTAGTCCCCAGTGCCAACAGTCCCAAAATTATCATTGCCCTGGATCTTTTCCAGACCTAGCAACACCCCTGGAAAAGGGCTTGGTGCCCCCTTCTTCGGGAAGTAGAAGAGCTTTGTTTTGTATCCAAAATCTGGAAATGGCAACGGTATTATTAGTCCACTGCCACAGAGCTCTCTGTCTTTCTCTTAGCAAGCAGCACGTTATGACCATGTAGTTCATGTCTGACGAATTTCATGTAGAGTGTTAGTCCACCACTCTCATTGTATACCACCTATTTACATGCTTATATTCACATAATGTCCAGTCTCACATTGGCCCTCTCATCTTCTCCTCCAGTTTATTCACACATGGATGACGTCCTCTTCACCTTGTGTAACTGTGAAATGATTGGTTAGGCTTTCAATTACTCCACCCTATCATGGGTTCTAACCAAGTGATGTGCACATGGCCATCAACATGAGCTCAGTAGACTACATCGGGGTCAGCCTCGTCCTCGCAAAATAGGAGACTGTTCTCTGATCCCAGACACAATGGCATCCCCATAAGCCTCCCAATCGCATTCTTATTGGCATCGGCCTTTGCTCATCCTGGTACAAATCACGGACCTTGCGATTGTTCTCTGTAGCCACCTTTGTCTGTTACTTCTCCTAAGGGGTAGGCCTGGGGTTCCTGCATGTCCCACTGATCCATCTGATTCATGACGTATTTATGATGTTTCTCACTGGGTGTCTGATGATTCAAATGGGATGACCACTATCCTGGGGGATCTCTGGTGTCCTATATCTCAGCTCATGTTTTGGCTGCTCAGGACCTCTGCCCTGGCTCTCATGGGTATAACCTTAATAAACAGCAACAGCCCTACTCCCATTTGATTGCTTGCATTCTTTTCTTATTGTACAAAGTTGTTACTTCATATATGTGCATGTGTGTGTATGTGCCTGTTCCCGGCTTGTTGTTCCGTGTTTCAAACACAGCCTGCAAGGATTGAGGCCCTCTATCGGATACAGTGTTAGTTCATGTTCTGTATTTCATCCAGATGCAATGTATTGTACATGACACTTCTGCAAAGCAAGAGGTTCTTTTCACGTATATATGTATGTGCTTCTACAATCCATATGTCTCCCGCCAGTCACATCTACCCACATGATTCCCCCTCCACCCTATGCCCACCCATGTGCATTCCTGGTGTGCTAGTGTTCATTTCACAATGTTATTCATTTGGGTGGGGCTGGGATTGAACGTGCTTCCTGACAACAAAATGTATTCTGTTGTTTCCATTTGCTATGACTATGTTGGTGTTTGTTGCCTGTTATATTATGTCTGCTGGACAAAACAGTTTGCCTCTCACAGACACACATTCTCTTGGTATTGTTATGGGTACAGAGGATATCCCCAATTCATCATTGAATGGCACCAGGTCTGGGGTCTCACTGTGTGTGCTCCACAGGGCCATGTTTTCACGTAAGGTATGATTGTACCAGCCTCTCCCAAACAAGGGCAAGGGTTGTGCCTGTGGGTGAGGGCGATGCCCCACCTGTATTTCGGCTGGTACACCATGCTGTGTGGCTACATTATGCAGTACACATGCAGCGACAATGATTTTACTGACTACTAGTAGGGCATATAGCAATACCCCACCGGAGTGGTCTAGGGAGAGGAACCCCTTGTGGCCACATGTACTGCATTGTATCTTACCCTGGCTGGTGTGGCAGGATTCCTGTATGGCGCCAACATGGATGGCGATAGCGGGTATGCACTTTCCACTGAAAATGTTTACATGGGTGTTTTTGGTACTTGTCATAGTCTGTTGTTCAATGTGTGACGTGCAAGCATGCATGTATGTGTGTGCCAGTTCACACCCACCAATGAGCCAGTTGTTGTATTTTCCCAATGCCAGGGCACAGTGGAGTATTGACTGGCGGTAAATACAGATACCATCGTGCTGCCGGGGAAATTGGCATTTACTTGGCTGATCAATCCATTTGCATCACAGACAACCTGCACATTGATGGAATGCCAGTGCTTTTGATTGTGGCATGTGTGCTCTGTCATTTGGGGGGAGGGGCATCATAGCGCAACATGTGTACAGTCTATGGCTCCAAGTACACGCGGGAAGTGTGCTACCGCAGGGAAATCCTGGCACACTCTCTACCTTTCCTCCAGTGTTCTTAGCATATACATGTGCCTGCACAAACATGCATGTGATGTAATGCAGGCCAAGACTTGGTGGAGACAGTGGGACTTTGTAGACTATGAGATCCCACCAACTATGGCAGTGGTACGCTGGAATGAGCCAGTGGCAATGAAATGTGGTGCTGTCAGCAGATGGTGGGTGGTGTAGGGTCTTGCTCCCACCCCCTGACAAGGTCAAGGATGATGTGGGGTGTGAACCGGTACCTGGCATACACCTGGTCATCAGGCATACCAAACAGAGTGGTGCGTGAAGCAAAAATATGGGGCCTCGGCATCCTCTTCCTCCTTTTGTGTCCATGGACTATAGCTCCTGCGATTGCAGCATTCATCGCGGCTGTGCAATGTTCGTATAGTGTGCATTGCGTGCTTTATATGCATTGGATCCCTTGCAATTTGTGCTTTAAGCCTGCTATCATCTGGCAGTTGGAACACAGGGGTTGTGTGACTTTTCCCGACATAAGGTTGCTGATTGGAATCCATTAATTTGTTTTGCATGCCCTGTCCCTCAACATGCCCACATTATTTCTCATTCTGCATCGGTAATGGAGTATGTGCATATTCCGTCCCCTATTTTTGGTCTGCGCAGGTCGCACCCACGCTCTACGAGGAGTCTCGTGCATATCGCTCGACTGCACACAGAAACATGTCGGATCAGCGAAAAGTCCAGCAAAGTCGATTCCATGAATCGATGAAGGTGGGGTTTGCGTGCCGGATGGCCTGCAAAGTTCTTATTTTCCCTGCAAAGTATTCCATGAATCATGCCCTAAATATGCTTTCCATTTGTTTCCAGACACAACAAGCCTCCAAACAATACGAGTTCACTGGGTAAAAAGCCCCTGCACATCAAAGCCTCTACACATAAAGCTTGTAATGGACAAAAAGCCTCCACTCATAAAGCTTGTAATGGACAAAAAGCCCCCACATATCAAGCGTGCACTGGACAAAAAGTCTCCACACATCAAGTGTGCATTGAACAAAAAGCCTTCATACATCAAGTGTGCACTGGACAAAAAGCTTCCACACATAAAGCATTCACTGGACAAAAAGCCTCCACACATCAAGCATGCACTGGACAAGAAGCCTCCATACATCAAGCGTGCACTGGACAAAAAGCCTCCACACATAAAGCGTGCACTGGACAAAAAAGTCCTACTCACATCAAGCATGCACTGGACAAAAAGACTCCACACATCAAGCTTGCACTGAACAAAAAGCCTCCACACATAAAGGGGCCAATTCATGGAACAAATGTGCGCCGAAAATCTCAGCTCATGCTGGCGCAAGCTGGCGCAACGTGAAAAAGCAAGCGCAAGTGCACGCGTGCGATTCAAGGAAGGACCTGCGTGTGTTTTCCCCAGGATGTGCGCCGAATCCGTACGTGGCGCACATGGGCGCACACGTCATTGCAACATCCCGAACGCCGTGCGCAACGCGCACAGGGAAAGCGCACAACGTCGGCGCACACACCAAAAAGGGGCAGGACACGGAGCATAACACTCGGAATGGGGAACAACGCGTGAAAAAGAAGGCGTAACTGGGGAAGTACTGCAGAGAAATACACGGAACGCCCACACACACTCGAACAACACGTATTCATGGAATCGAATACGGGAAACTCGCGCATGCCAAAAGATGCGCATATGCGTCAACACGTCCGCCACACGAAGGCAGGCGGAAGTGTCCCTGCGCACAGTATAAAAGTGCGCGCAAACAACAAACACGTATATCCAGCTACGATGAATGCCCCATTTGTTGCAGCACTGATCGTGAGGCACCGCAGGAGGAGGAGAATAGCCAGGGCCTGCATTTTTTTTCACCGGACTAGCCTTTTTGGGATGCCTGACAACCAGGTCTATGGCAGGTATAGGTTTCCACCCCGTATCATCCTAGACCTGGTCAGGGAGTGGGAAGATGACCTTACACCACCCACCATGTACTCACAAGCATTGAGCCCCTTGGAGAAGGTGCTCAATGTCCTGCATTTTATGGCCACTGGGTCATTTCAGCGGACAACTGCCATAGTGGGGGGGGTCTCACAGGCCACACAGTCACGCTGCCTACACCAGGTGTTGGCAATCATAACTGCGCGCCCCTCAGTCCGCAGGCACATATACATGCCCAGAACACCCTCAGAAAGGCAGGCAGTGGTCCAGGACTTTTACAGGGTGGCACACTTCCCCAAAGTACTCGGTGCCATAGATTGCACCCATGTGGCCCTACGTCCACCTAGGGCCACTGAGCACATCTATCGAAACCGCAAACACTGGGATTCCATCAACGTGCAGCTCGTATGCGATGCAAAGGGAATCATCACCTCTGTCTATGAAAACTACCCTGCCTCTACCCATGACAGTTTCATATACAGAATGTCCACCCTGAGCTGGGCCCTGGAAGCTGGGCAGCATGGTGACACATGGCTCCTAGGTGAGTACAAATGCCTGTGCACATGCATGCATGTCACAAACAGCCAAATACACAAACCCCAATAATCACAACCATTATCACCTCCCCAGGGGACAGTGCCTACCCTCTGAGCAACCACATGATGACGCCAATCCGAAACCCCACCACACCACCCCTGGTAAGATGCAATGCTGCCCATATTGCAACCAGGGGCATAGTGGAGCGCACATTCGGAGTGCTCAAGTCACGCTTCCGCTCCCTTGACCACTCTGGCGGCCAGCTACTATACGCACCCCCAGTAGTGTGCAGGATCATTGTGGCAGCATGTGTCCTGCACAATGTTGCAATATGGCAGGATGTACCAGTGGACATGGTGGTGCCCCCACATCCCCAACCACAGGCACAGGCGCTGCCCATGGGAGGGGAAAGGGCATGTGGCGAGGCAGCCCGGACCCAGCTTGTGGCCACATTTTTCACCTAGACTCCCACCCCTACAGAGTGCACACAGGCCTGGCACATACCAGGTGACAATTGATGATGACACAGAGACAGTCAACTGTCACAGCCTTACCACCCTGATAATGTTGCAATCCTTTGTGACCAAAAAGGAACACATGCAAGGTGTGTGTCACACCCGCCCCCGCAAAACAGGCCATCACAATCCCTGGTATGTCACCCAAACCCTCCCAACCCACATCACCCTTGTCTGCCACGCTATGGCATGGCATGCAATAGCAAAAGGCCAACACATGACCAATAAGATACGAAGTGACATGTGATAAATGGAAACAGGCCCGAGACAATGATGCCTGATATGGAATCAGATGAAATGACTGACCAACAACCTCCCACACATACAATGTCAGACACAAATGCTTTCTACCAGTCGTAGCATGAACATAACACTGAATGCCTGTTCACCTGCACATTGGGCACGGCAAAATCCCGACTCCCGAACCCGTGTGCTGTGTGTGTCTCCTGCAACACACTGCTCAGCACACAGCACATTGAGCAGCCATTGTGTTACAGATACACCTTGAGCATCACATGAAAATGACAAATCAAATCAATAACCAAATGACGCATGTACAGGGTCCCCAAATGGTAATAGATCATGTGCTGCAGGGACACGGCGGGCCTGAGAATGCAATCTGTGTGCACCTGTGGCCATGGAAGGGTGGTTGTACGTGTGGTGGATCATTGTGCAACTGTGTGTGTCATTAGGGACATGCACTCAATATATGCATGTGAAATAAAGTGACCCTCAGTGTCCTGTACACATCACATGTGAACATTGCCCATGTGTACACCCCAGCATGTCAAACCACACCAATCCCCTGACACCTGAAAAGTAAAGCCAACACAGGAACAGGCATTGAACAGCACAACACATCATGTACATAGTACCCCACAATTACAATGTCAGAGTGCCCAAAACACTGTAGCCCAAGCCAACTGTCCAACAACAAAAGGCCCTCCCTCATTTACACATCACCGTGACCTTCTGAACAACTGTGTCTGGGGTATGTAGCCTTCTTCCTTCAAGTCTACCTGGCTACAGGATCACCCTACCCCTTGGTCTCCATGTTCCAGCTTGCGTGTAAATAGGGTCCAGCCCCCTCAGAGGCCACCTTGACTGGTAAAAATACCAAATCGCAGAGAATTCCAAGGATTCCAAACCCACAAACCAGGGAAAAAGCCTTTAGGCACCCAAAAACCCAGGAAGAGTCTCCAGTAGATGACTTGAAGTAGCAGGAAATGTCAAAGCACATGTACAAGCACAATGATAGAACAATCAAGGTAGAACAGTTGAACAATGGTCCTACCGGATGGGTATCATTTACGGTACATAACATACAATGATGATGCAACAACTGATGGGTAGTGTCACAGCTCCGGTGTCCAGGCGCAGGAGTGGCACGAACCAACCACCCCCTCTGTGGTCTGGGCGCCTGCAAGGTCAAACTTAAATAGGCCTCTGAGACCCCGGCGGGGAAGGAGGGTCAGGGATATGTTGTTTGGATAGGCATTGGTTTGCAGGATAACCGGAAAGAGGGGCAAGGGAAAGTAGTCAAAATACAAAAAACGACTATTCACAATAACACAGTCAATCTGAGAAAACATGTTCATCATGCACATTGTACCAAATGAGTCAAATGCAAGCCAAAGAGAGAATTATCTCTGGGGTGAGTGCTGGCCTCCTGCCTGCGCACTCTCAGGTCTGGTAACAGGAGCACTTCAATGCTGTAAAGAGAGCGTGAGTTACTAATCTGAATGTGTGTTAACAACACACACACACAACACCATCCAAGCCCCAAAGTAAGTGCCCCCTCATGATTCATACACTGTCAATGCAGTAAGGCAGGCGCATGTGGGCGCGTGGGAAATGGAAGACCAATGCGTCAAGAATCACACATGATACAATGGTCCCTGGGTGAGCTGCTACATGTGTATAGCGAGGTGCAACTTCAGTACAAGTTGTGTTCTGGCAACCGCGGATTTCAATAGGTAGTGCAGGTGGCAAATTGCACATGCAAATGATATGTACTGCACACAAGTCTGTGCCTCGCAGGGTGTCCCTGTGCGCTGTATCAGTTGCTGGCTAGGAACGCTACTGCCCTAATAACTCTGCTTCAATGGAGCAGGGGGTACTCGAGGATATGTGCGATGGCCCCTGCGTGTGCCCCAGACAACTTGTAAAGCCACTTTGCATTTGGCCCTCAATGTGTGTCAGCTGTACTGTGCGCACCAACAATGCCTGGCAAAGCTCCCCAGCACTGGTGCTACTTAGCATGCATGTGCAAGTGGCCTGGTGGAAGGTTGGCTGCGGTGTGGGCCCTTGTACTGCTTACCTTGCCTGGAGTTCCTGGAAACACGTCTGCTTCTGTTGGAAGTCTGAGCACAAGGCCTGTGCTTTCGCACACATGCACACGTCTGCACCACCGAATGTGGCCAGTCATCAGGATTACTCGTCCCTGTGTCTGCTGGCAAAGGTAGTGTGGAGGCTCATTTTCCTGCAGAAAGGGCATAAAAGATATTAATAAGGCTGGAAAGTTCCCTGTGTGTGTGTCTTCATGCTGGTTGTCACTGGGCCAGGTTACAAACCTACATCCAAAGTCCTCCCACCATCAGTGTGACTTTGACAGGCCAAGGGTGCAGGCTATCGTATACAGCATGAAGGGCATCAAGCACATATACAGGCAAGAAAATAAGATACATCACAATCCACATCAATTAATGGAGACATCAATCACATACTCACCCACATTTATTACAGACATGGGGTGGATAAAATGCTACAAATCCCCACTAGGGGTGTCAACACGAGTAGTACAGCAGCAGACAGGCCACAGTTATGACGAAAGTCCAAAGCCCTTGTTTAAATGTTTGTTACACCGAACCATCCTAGCAAGCCCATGGATAAGGGAAGCAGGAGTGGCATATGTGGGTCAGGACCCCAAGCTGCAAACACATACACGAGATAAGCTTGAAGGGCCCATCTGGAACAGACAGTGGATGCTTTCAAAAGCAACAAAGCACCACACCGTCACATGAATGCACAATAGACAAACAATATTAAACTGTATTAACTAATTAAACTAACAATGAACAACCTACATAACCTAATTAAAATAACTATCAAATAGTCAATATTAACTAACTAAACTAAAATGAAAAATCAAAAATGACCACATACGACCCTGGGGGCAGAGGGCACCCAGGAGGGGGGAGGTACAGGGTGCACCTCAACACGCACATGCGATGATGTTGAGACAAAAAAGCCTCCATGGGCTCAACGCCTGCACAGCCCGACCTGTGTGGGAGATATCTCGGCATCCGAGTCTGGCTCATCCTGAAAAGGAGGACATGGCACAGGAGCCTGACCATGCCTAGCCGCAGCTTGCCCCTTGTCAGCAGCAAGTATGCCGGACGGGTGTGCCTGGTTCTATGCCGCGATGACACGTAGGTCTGCATGCAGAACCTCCTGTGATACGCGTGCTTCCTCTTGCAAGGTAACACGTGTAACACAGAGTTCTTCCTGCAAGGCCTGGCTGGACAACTGATGCACCTCCCGGCAGGCACGTAGCTCAGCCGAGATGGTACGCTCAAGCTGTGCAAACCTCTCCTCTGCCCGTTCCCTCTGGGTCATCATGAGCACACCCAGAGTGGATCTGAGGGTAGCATACTCAACCTCCATGGCCTCCATGTGTGCCTCTGCGTGAGCAGTAATTGCTTGATGCAATGACACCATTTCAGCCTGGCGTGCCCTGTCTGCTGGAGAAGAACCTGCCTAGCATGGGGGAGCATGGATTGGGCCACACGTTCCATGCTCACAGCGATGTTATCAAGTGCTGCCCCCTGATGTTCTGAATTAGCAGTCATATCTTGCTCCCACTCAGTATACCTCGCTGGCGCGCAGCCACCGCGTTGCTGGGCTTGACACCTGCGGGACCCAAGTACCGGCCGTCCTCGTTGGGTTGGCACCGCCCGAGGCTGCACGACTACATGCCCCTGTCGACGTGATGGCCCAGGCACATCAGCGACTGGTGTGGAAGGTGACCCTGCATCCAGATCCACCATAGGCGGAGGTCCCACCACTGTCTGGCCCCTCAGTGCAGGTGTCGCCGACAGAGGAGTGTCCACATCAGAATCACTCACCCCTGATGTATGGACCTAATGCACATCCAACTCGACATGGACGTCAGAGTGGTCATCTGGGCTGGACTCATTGCCAGCCAAAGACAAGATGGTCTGGAGCACATGTGGGTTCTCGTGGTCTACCACCCCATGACCCCCACTTGTGCCGGGTTGCTGTTGTGATAACAACCCTATGCCTGGCATGACAACACCATCCTCTGGCTCCATTGCGTCATCATCTGAACAGTAGAGAGAAAAAAAACATTAGTACACATGTTAGATGCACATAACACACACACACACATAGACATCACACAGACAGCCAACACATGAAGCAGACATGTCACACACAAAAGAGAACCTGCCATGCATGCCAGGTCAATTTGACATTGCATCAGTGAGTAGGCATGAAGAAGAGTGTTATACGGCTCAGAAGTGGGTTGATGCAGTGCAGAACATGTTTGTACTCACTATCTACATGTACAAGTACTTCATGATGTGTATCAAAAAACGTGAAGGCAGTGCAAGGGCAAGTTCAGGCATCATGTGCAATGTGCATGCCATGGGTTGCATGGCTACAAGCAAACCCTCCCCCCTTAGTGAAAATGCAGGGATGCCTTGCATGGTAGCAAAAGGGTGACCAGAGACTTATGTATTGGCAGACACTGTTGACTAGCATAAATTGCATCATCTGAGTCAACTGACAACACAGCAGATGATGATGGGACAGTAAGCAGGACACATGATGAACCCTCAGTAGTACACCCATGTGTGCAGAAGCCACTACACCAGTTGGACAGAGTCAGTGGGCCTGAAACAGGGGGAGGACTGTGCCCCACACAGACTGTGACACCCTAAACATGTGTGTGATGCAGGACTGAGCCAGAGTGGGTATGGGATGGCTGAAGAAATGCCATGAAATGTAGCTCATCCTGGACAGGTACTACAATGATCATCCAGTCAAGGACACATAGGGGCATGCATGGAATGCACATGGAGCATGAACGGGCACTGATGTCCCTGCAGAGCATCTGCCATCTGCACAGTCCAAGTGAGACACCCTGCATGAAGGGCAGAGGATGTACCCCACTGCATGTGTCTGTCAGGTTGCCTGGTGGAAGTTAGCATGTACACAGGAGGCTTGAACAGGCCATTGCAGTAAGCCAAAATGATGCACACCAGTGCAATGTTGAAATTGGGGTCCAGGGGAGGTGGAGGGGCAAGGGGGAATGCCTACGTGGAGTACCCGCATGCAGTCAGGGGACACATGAACGTCAGTCATGCAATGACATAGTCCCAGTGCGGAGAGGAAAGACACCCCTGGCTACATGCAGAAGGGCCACTGAGCTGGAACATGGACCGGAGGGGCATCTGGGTGACTAGCATGTGAGTAGGGTGCAAGTGTGGTGATGAGGACATTCCCCGTCTGCACTACATGTCCACCATCCTGCACAGCATGCACGCATCAGTGAAGCATTGCATGACTAGCACATGAGAACCATGTACACATAGCATGTAGTGGCAGTCAAGCACAACACATCACAGAGGCAAACCACACATGGGCTGGACATACAAGCAACAACACTCACTGGATGGGGCATCAAAGTCCTGCATCCCTCCCACTCCTTCGACCGATTCTGCCGGTATAAACTCTGCAACGAGTGACTCGTGCAGAGTGAGGTCCTCCTCCTCAGGTGGTGGCCCACTGCCAGTCACCAGAGTCATGCTGTGATTAGAGGCACGCTTGCCCTTAGCGCTGCGTTTGAGGTCATCCCAACGCTTCTTGCACTCGGCAGCTGTGCGCACCTCATGGCCGAATGCACTCACATTATCCCCAACATGCTTCCAGCGGGTATTCCGATGGGCAGCCGTAGTTTGACAATTCGGCCCCACTAGCATGTCACGGCTGTGTTCCCGAACGTAGTCCACAAGGGAGTCCAGTTCCTGCGCACAGAAAGGCTTCTTCCTTGACGTGCAGGAGGCCATGGCTGAGTTTGGGGTCCCAGCCTGTGTTGCAGGTGCAACCTTCCTCCTCTTGGGTGGTGGAGCGGACCCTGGCTGGAGAATGCTGCCCTGATCAGTATGGCCAGTGGCACCGGTGGATTGAACCAAGGGAATGGCAGGTGGAAGGACGACCGAAGGCCTGACTTGCGTCAGTGGCTGCTGGGTGCCCTAGAATGGACCCTGCGCAGCAACATCCGCTGTGCCAGGGTCATTGACCGTGACGGTCCTGGTTGGTAGACTCACAACCGGGGTGTTGTTGGCTTCATCTGCCCCTGCACTTGCCAACACCCGGCTGGTCAGGGCAGCAGATGACATTACTTCCCCAGGGACACCTGCCTCAGTTAGGGCAACCCTGCGTGCACCTACGTTGTTCCTCCTAACCTGCTGGAAATCTTCCATGGACTCTTCAAGTGCCAAAGCAGCCTGCACTGGCAGACCCTGAGCCTGGCTGGTGGTGTCCACAGCTGCACCTGCAGCTACCACTACCCTTGGGCCCGTGGCAGTCGATCTAACGGACTGCCGGGTCACAACAGCGCCAGTGCCAGATGCAAGAACTGCATCTCCCGGAGCCGCACGGGTGGTGGCATGACTGCACCAACATGTGGCACAACATCGTCCTGAGTTGCCACACCCCTGCCTCTTCTCCCTCTGCAGCCACCCTGGACACCCTGGAGTCCCCCTACTCCCTGGTCACCCCGCCCACGTCCCTGACCACTCCCACCACGAGGTGTACACCCAGCTAAGGCGGCCCTCACCTTTTGTGGCCTCCCAACAATGGCACAGATAGAGTAGTGCCTGCACAGATGGAGTAGTGCCAATGGGAGGTGTACACGACAATTGTCCTGGGCAATTGGGGTGAATGTGGTGGGATTCAAGATGTTAAAAGCACCCCTGCACCTGCAAGACTGTATGTGACCCCGGAGATGAAGTGACGGGTCACGCAACGCTCAGGCACCCCAAAACTGCAGTAAAACCGTGTACGCAACCCCCGGTAGCCCACGTGTGTGGAATTAACCTCCCGCAGTATGCAGTGGCACCCAGGGACACGAAAAACATGTAAGTGTGGGACACGCAGGCTACTATGAGCTCGAAAATGGGTATGCGATACACAGGGGCACCTGCAGTGGAAAAAAATAGCGTGCGCGACTCATCAGACTAGCGTGATAATGAAAAACACGCGTAGCCACTACCCCCGCCAAAAGAAGAGATACGTCCTTGATCCGCTGTGAAGTTGCAATGGTGCACGAAACAACACTAAGTAGCAACACACACGTCGTTCTCCACGAAAGGCACATACAGCGAACTGCTGGCCCCGCTCACCTTTAACCCGTGCTGAGGGAAACGCCTGTGCATCACGTCACTTACGCGCTTAGGCCCTTTCCTCGGATTACACGCATTAACACGCGGATGTGCTGTTTTTTCGCGTGCTGTATCACTATGCACCTGTCACGAGGGAAACGCCCACGCGCCTAACGTCACAGGCACGCTTACGCGCTACGGCCCTTTCCTCGAGTTACACGCTGACGTGCCGTTTTTTCACGTGCCAAATCACTCCGTATCAAGCTGGCCACGCGACAACACATGGAAGACCACGCTCCTGCCCAGAAGGCCATTTTCCTGCCCCCCAGAGCCCCGAGTACGCTCCCACCTGCTATCTGCTGCTGCCTAACTGCTGCCCACGTGCCCTGCTATTTGGTGCCTGCACGTCAGCCATCTGCAGGGGTCCAGTTGCTGTGTCCACCCCTGCTGGAACAGAAGGCTCCCAACAACCATACCATCACTCCACAGCCCAGCCCTAGGACCCAGTTGCCCACCCACACCTGCCTCGGGGGTCGCCATATCGGGGCAAACACCATCAGAGACCTCTGGCGACCCCCAGCCAGAGAGGCAGAGGGCTACGAGCTTCAGCGATGAGGAAGTTGGTATCCTGGTGGAGCAAGTTCTGGGGCATTATGATACCCTCTTCACCCCATCGTGCGCCGACAAGGAAGGACGGAGGAGGATCTGGACGGACATAGTGGGTGCCATCAACGCGGAGGAGGTGGCACGCCGAGACCTGAGACATGTCCAGAAGCGCAGGGAGCACTACAAGTCCAGGACCCCCAAGAAGGCCTGTTGCCTCTTAGAGGCAGAGAATGCAGTGGGGTGCCGGGGCCACCTTACCAACCAGCAGATGAGGGTCCTGGAGCGCATTCGCCCAGTGCTTCGCCACCAGATCCTCACGATGCAGGATCGTCTGGAGTCGAGTGTTAAGTGGCCATGCATTGCTGTGTGAAACAGGGCATGTTGCAGTGTGCTGGTAATCAGCTACTTGCCTGTATGTGTGACATAGACCATGTATGGATGTGTGTGTGTAGGGACATCATGGTGCTGCATGTGAGACCAGTCATGTGTGAACCACTTGGATGGTGCATGTGTTACAATGCAACATGGGGAGCAGCATGCAGAATGCACACATGAATGCATACCTGTCTCTGTTCTTGGACATGGATGGGGTGTGAGAGATGGGTGCTGCTGTCATGGACATGTATGGTGTACATGTCTGTGTGTCTGAGTAGCGTGTGTATGTGACTTTGAAACGCCATGGATGCATGACACATGTCCGTGACAATGTGTTAATTAACTGATGCAGTCTAGTCATCCTTGTATCCACTGTGTCTGTGGTGTACAATGCCGGATTCATGAGCCTCTGGTGATGTGTGTGCATGGGATCAGTACGACCCATGATGCATGTGAGTTTGAAGACAACATTTATGTCAATAGTGGCCCTTGTACATGGATGCTATTGTGGATTGCATGTGCTGTGCCTGTTTCTGCATATGTGTTGCCTGCATTGACCCATGTGTTGTGGAGGGACAAGATGGAAGTGGCGTTTGACAGTGCCACTCATGTGCTATTGCTTCCTGTCTGGGGTACTATTGTAGAGTACCCTGATGCTTGTGTTCTATGTCTCCCTCTACACAGCGTTGAGTGAAGAAGAGGGCGGAGACGGCGCTGTGGAGCAAAGCAGCAGGGATGCCTTCACCGTCCGGCGATGCAAGGCCCAGCCACCCTCCCAGGAATTACCATCATCCGGGAGTGAGGGGACTGGTGCCGCGTCTGCCACTACGGCTGCAGCGGAAGGGCTGGGTGAGCCCCCACAGGGGCTTGCGATGGCGGAAGACAGTGTGGAGCCATCCAGGTTGGTGGTCTACACAGAGGAGGCAGAGGCCGCTACTGAGCCGCACATGGGGCCTGTTGGGGGTGGTACCACTGGTGCAAGTGGTGCAGTCCAGGACCAGGGGCAGCTCAGGTCGCCGTGGAGGGGCCTGTGCATGTCACTGTCCCTGACCCTGTGACTGCAGCACCATGCACTAGCAGGGATGTCCCATCCCAGACCCGTCTGCAGGTAGGGGGGAGGCCCACGTCATCTGGCACTCCACTACCTGCGGACGAGGAGACCCATGACCGTATGGGGTCCGTCTTGATTGGTGTCACGTTGCGCACGTGTGACATTTGTGATGACGTGAGTGCTTCCTGGGGGGAACCACGCACGCCTTCATGAAGAGCTGCGTGGCAATGTGGCACAGTTGGGAGGGGGCCTGGTCGGAGGGTTTCTACATGTGTCGAGCTCTCTGGCGGCCCTCTCCTCCTCTGTGGAGACTATGGCCAGTTGTTCTCCCTGCCGTCTTCCGGCCCAGATTCCACCAGGGCTCCCTGTGGACCTGGCCCGACCAACCCAGCCAGCTTGGTGGAGATCACATCCCTGCCACAGTTGGGAGTCGGAGGTCCAGCAGGGGTGGACACCCCACCAACTGGAGACCAGCAGATGGAGGATGTGCCGGCATCAACGGGCCGGGCACATGGACAGCAGCAGCAGGCTCAAGGTGGGAGCGATGATGGCTCGGGGCCATCAGCATCAGAGGGGTAGGCATCGGCCAGAGGGCAGGAGGACCCTGGAATGGGAGTGTCTTCCGTGTGGCAGCGGTTGGGCCAGCGTATAGATGCGGAGCAGCGGTGGGCGGAAGAGGCACGGCTCACCATGGTCAGGGCAGAGTTCTCAAAGCACAGGGTGTTGAGGTGGGCTGAGTGCCTCGAGGCAACTCGCAGGGAGTTGGACCAGGCCATGACTGCATTCATGTGAGACCTCAGAGCCAGGGGAGAGGCCTGCCTCTAGCACATCGACATGGAGTTCGATGATGCCCTGGTCCGGGACATCACAGAGTGAGCCGTAGGACTTGCCCGCCGCCATTGTATATAGTTAATTAGTGTTACGTTTCCTTTCTGTTTTTATTTCTTTTGGGGCACTTGGACAATGCCCCACCTTTTTGTATATAGTTGTTCATTAGGTAGAGTTTTTTGCAGGTTTCCTTTCAATGGTTGGGCTCATGGACACTGGATTTGTACTTTGTATATAGTTCAACACTGGATTTCACTTCTTTTTTTTGTTCCATGGATCAATGGTTTTGTCTTATTTTTTCACTTTGGATTTGCTTTGACGGACAGACACTTTGAACCCATGTGCTTTTGGATTGTTTTGGATTCTGCTTTCACACATTTTTATTTTATATTTTGGACATGCAGCTTTTTCTTAATTATTTACATTATTGTGTGTTTCATTTCATTCCCTTGCTTTTGTGTTTAATACATTTTTATTTCATACTTCAATGTGTGGTATTCTCTCTTTGGTTTCATGCATGTCACGATGTGTGTTTTCTCAATCACATGCACCCATTGTGTGTGTGTGACATAAATGTGTTGATGTGCATACTTGCCATTTGGGATGTATCATGTAATGGGGATTTCAATGTGGATGGATGTAATACTTGGTTGTGTGTTTGGACTGAGGTGGCGTGGGGTGTGATTTGGGTGGCCATAAGGCCCACGATTGTGGATCGTGATGACGTTTTGGGGGGGACATGAGTCGGGGCCTGCTGGCAGGTGCCTGTCACTGCTGGGTGGGTGGGGGTGCAGGGACAGGAGTCGGGGCCTGCTGGAAGGTGCCTGTCACTGCTGGGTGGATGAGTGGGTGGGAGGACATGAGTCGAGGCCTGCTGGCAGGTGCCTGTCACTGCTGTGGGTGGGGGTCCAGGGACATGAGTCGGGGCCTGCTGGCAGGTGCCTGTCACTGCTGGGGGGTGAGTGGGTGGGGGGACATGAGTCGAGGCCTGCTGGCAGGTGCCTGTCACTGCTGGTTGGGTGGGGGTGCAGGGGGACATGTGTCAGTGCTCACTTGTGAATGGTAACATGTGGGCTGGCTGGGGGCATGGCCACGGTGGATGGGCTGCCTGCGGGGCATGGCCAGGGGTGCAGGGTAGTCCCCTGTGTTGTGGGCTGCCTGCAGACCCTGGGGAGGGGGGAGAGGGCACACCTGGGAGGACACACACTGCCAATTCGTGTTGGGGCACCCCAGGAATACACGTACCCCGCTCGCCCAGAGAAATCGCGTGTGGAACTCCCCACACACCCCTCAGAACACACGAACCCCGCTCGGCCAAGGCCTATCGCGTGTAAAACTCCCTGCGCACCCCTCAGAATACACGTACCCCGCTCGGCCAAGGCCTATCGCGTGTAAAACGTCCCACACACCCCTCTGCACCACGGCTGGTTATGGATGTTGAAATCCATGAATATGCTGTGCGCTCAAATGGGTTTTGGCACACGCGGCTGGCGCAGACTGCCGCACGCGCACACTGTGCACCAGCCGCGTGCACCACTTGTGCGCCAAATTCTATGAATTACCCTGAAAGAGTGCACTGGACAAAAAGTCATCAAACATTAAGCATGCTCTGGGCAAAAAGGTTCCATACATCAAGCGTGCACTGGACAAAAAGCCTCCACACATAAAGCATTAACAGGGCAAAAAGCCTCCACACATCAAGCATGCACTGGACAAAAAGCCTGCATACATCAAGTGTGCACTGGACAAAAAGCCTCCACACATACAGCGTGCACTGGACAAAAATCCTCCATACATCAAGCGTGCACTGCACAAAAAACCTCCACACATAAAGCGTGCACTGGGCAAAAAGCCTCCTCACATCAAGCAAGCCCTGGACAAAAAGCCTCCACACATAAAGCGTGCACTGGACAAAAAGCCATCACACATTAAGCGTGCTCTGGACAAAAATCCTCCATTCATCAATCATTCACTGTACAAAAAACATCCACACATAAAGTGTGCACTGGACAAAATTCCTCCACACATAAAGTGTGCACTGGACAAAAAGCCTCCATACATCAAGCGTGCACTGGACAAAAAGCCACCACACATAAAGCGTGCACTGGTCAAAGGCCGCCTCACATCAAGCATGCACTGGACAAAAAGACTCCAGACATCAAGCGTGCACTGAACAAAAAGCCTCCATACATCAAGCGTGCCCTGGACAAAATGCCTCCACACATAAAGCGTGCACTGGACAAAAAGCCATCACACATTAAGTGTGCTCTGGACAAAAAGCCTCCATACATCAAGCATGCACTGGACAAAAAACATCCACACATAAAGCGTGCACTGGAGAAAAAGGCTCCTCACATCAAGCATGCGCTGAACAAAAAGCCTCCATACATCAAGCGTGCCCTGGACAAAAAGCCTCCATACATACAGCATGCACTGGACAAAAAGCCATCACACATTAAGCGTGCTCTGGACAAAAAGGCTCCATACATCAAGTGTGCACTGGACAAAAAGCCTCCACACATAAAGCATTCACAGGACAAAAAGCCTCTACACATCAAGCATGCACTGGACAAAAGGCCTACATACATCAAGTGTGCACTGGACAAAAATCCTCCACACATAAAGCGTGCACAGGACAAAAAGCCTCCATACATCAAGCGTGCACTGGACAAGAAGCCTCCACACATAAAGCGTGCACTGGTTAAAAAGCCGCCTCACATCAAGCATGCACTGGGCAAAAAGGCTCCAGACATCAAGCGTGTACTGAACAAAAAGCTTCCATACATCAAGCGTGCCCTGGACAAAAAGCCTCCACACATAAAGCGTGCACTGGACAAAAAGCCATCACACATTAAGCTTGCACTGGACAAAAAGCCTCCATACATCAAGCATGCACTGGACAAAAAACATCCACACATAAAGCGTGCACTGGAGAAAAAGGCTCCTCACATCAAGCATGCGCTGAACAAAAAGCCTCCATACATCAAGCGTGCCCTGGACAAAAAGCCTCCATACATACAGCATGCACTGGACAAAAAGCCATCACACATTAAGCGTGCTCTGGACAAAAAGGCTCCATACATCAAGTGTGCACTGGACAAAAAGCCTCCACACATAAAGCATTCACAGGACAAAAAGCCTCTACACATCAAGCATGCACTGGACAAAAGGCCTACATACATCAAGTGTGCACTGGACAAAAATCCTCCACACATAAAGCGTGCACAGGACAAAAAGCCTCCATACATCAAGCGTGCACTGGACAAGAAGCCTCCATACATCAAGCGTGCACTGGACAAGAAGCCTCCACACATAAAGCGTGCACTGGTTAAAAAGCCGCCTCACATCAAGCATGCACTGGGCAAAAAGGCTCCAGACATCAAGCCTGTACTGAACAAAAAGCTTCCATACATCAAGCGTGCCCTGGACAAAAAGCCTCCACACATAAAGCGTGCACTGGACAAAAAGCCATCACACATTAAGCTTGCACTGGACAAAAAGCCTCCATACATCAAGCATGCACTGGACAAAAAACATCCACACATAAAGCATGGACTGGAGAAAAAGGCTCCTCACATCAAGCATGCACTGGACAAAAAGGCTCCACACATCAAGCGTGCACTGAACAAAAAGCCTCCATACATCAAGCGTGCCCTGGACAAAAAGCCTCCACACATTAAGAGTGCACTGGACAAAAAGTCATCAAACATTAAGCATGCTCTGGACAAAAAGGTTCCATACATCAAGCGTGCACTGGACAAAAAACATCCACACATAAAGCGTGCACTGGAATAAAGCATGCACTGTACAAAAAGCCATCACACATTAAGCGTGCACTGTACAAAAAGCCATCACACATTAAGCGTGCTCTGGAAAAAAAGGCTCCATACATCAAGCATGCACTGCAGCACAACTCGCCCATCGTACAATCACTTCAGTACTTCTGTGTAGTACTAGTGACTTCCCTCACGGGTTAACCTCAGCACCATTACGCATTAGCCCTTTTCCCGATCAGTGCTATGCTGCGCGCACTGGTCAATGCCGCCGCTGGCATGCAAACTATCAGAAACCCATCCCTCCCTCCCATTACCTCTGACCTCTACATATCGCTCATGTATGTTTGATTCCGCTACTCCCTAAACCCTCCTCCACTCAGTTGCGTGTTCCCATCCTCCTGCGGACTAAAGTCTAGATAATGGCGGCAGCGGCAGAGTACACTGCTTTCAGGACCAGCCTCAGCACTGTCAGACCTCTACGCTGGTGACTGGCGAGGCATGTAAACTCTTAACATAACAGTGGCCACGGGCATTTAGTAACATATGCCACTGTCAGAGATTAGACCAATTGGCAACTCTCAGAATTATCGCTATTTGGAACTAGTCTCTCGCAGCAGAAAAGGCTTTCTCTCGTTTTTTCCAGCAGCAAAAAGGAACAAAGGGGCCAGAAAGAGGCAAGGGCGTCTTCAAGGTCACTGCTCCCAGCTATGCAGGCATTGCTACAGGACGTGACATATTAGCTGCTCCGACGCTTGAGTTACACTCCCTCAGTGAACACCAATTGTAATTGAGTCATAACAAAGTGTGGGGATTGTTTGTAAATCGCCCTGACATCCTATTAAGTATGGCTTGCAATACATAAGTACCAAAATATTAAAATTATTTATTAGGAGAATTGCAGTGCTAAATTGTGCGCACTGTTAATGGTAACAGGCTGATTCACCGCAAAAGGTCACTTTGCAAAGTAAGAAACTTGAGCTGTAAGCGAGGGACTGCAATATCCGGGGGGTCACGCTGCAAAAGTAGACACCATGTTGGGAGATATGTTGCTTGGACATGCGTGTCACACCAATGTGATCGATCAGTCAAACGATACGTTGCTAAACAGGAAGTGAGGACGTGATGTACAGTAATATGTGTTTTTTTAAACAGAGCCTAACACCTGGTCTTGATGTTCTGCTTGGCACTCACAATACTGTTCGATGTAGGAGCCGAGGCACAGGGTGTTGCAGCATGACACAATTTTATCAAAGCGGGAATGCAGGATTAGAACCCAGGTCTCAGAAGGAACGCCAACCAATTGACCACATGTTGTGCCTTTATATATGACTCAGTGCAGAAAGAGGCTGTGAGTGTTTACAGTCCAGCTTGATGGGGCCCAACTCCATCAGTGCCGACTCCTGTAGGCTGTTAAATTAGAAGATTTGGTGAAGATGGCTATCGTCTGTCTGGTGTGTTGCCCCTTTAACTGTGGCTTGCTGCCCCTTTAACAATACGAGTCATGCCTTTGTCATGACTCGAGCTAATAAAAGGGGCCTCTGCGTGCACGTGCGGGCACTGCAGCAGACAACCACGCTGTGTCCGAGTATTATTTGCAGTGTGTTTGTCGTGTGCCCACGGCCTTTGTTGCAACCTTGGCCTGTGTGACCACAGAGCCGGGGCTAGAGTGTACTGGGTGCTCCCAGCATACGTGTCGGGTCAGGAGATCCCAACCCTAGAAGCGTGCCCCCTGCTCCACAACCTGCTACGTGATCACAGCCCTCCTGCTAGCCCGGGTGACACTGGTGCACAGTGTGTCCCGCTCCGGTGCCCCGTAAGCGGGACACAACAGTCTACTAATCTCCCTTTCGGCTGCAGAAGCATTCATGATGACCATTCTGCGTTCAGATCAACAAGGCAAACAGATCCCATGGCGATAGACACCAGAGAGAGGTAACCCAGAACACCGCATGAAGCCCAACCCGCGGCCCTCATCTCCATGGACTCGTGCGGCGTATACGATACTCATGATCCTGGGATCCAGCACTCACATGTAGAGAAACAATAAAGGATCAAGGAAAAGGCACAAGGAGAAATGGCCTCTTTCCCATGGAATTACCTGACCTAACAAATGAGCACTGACCTGTCCTCCTCTGATAGCTCAGAGACCACCTGTAGGGTCGCTCTAGACTGTATGTATTATATTTGTAATGCGATCACTATAGCACCATAGGCTCCCTATACCCTAACGAGTACATTTGTGCATACATCCTCTAGCTCATATCCTATAAGCTTAAAAAAAACTACCAAATATACACTGGCAATACTCACTTCTTGCGCCAGCTGAGAAAGAGTGCTGAAAACCACCCTTTCAACCGCAGAGTCCTGCTCCGAACATTAAAACCTTAAGGGTCGTGCTTGACCCAACCATGGCTCTCAACCCTCCATCGAATATGGGAGTGAAGAGCACCTACCAAGGTCCAGCTGATCAGTTAAATCACCCTGATGCTGAGCTTTCAACACACAGGCAACCCTGTTACAGCCTTACTACTCTCAGCATTGTAATGATATGTTGGGAGACCACGCTCAACATAAGGAGTTCCTTCCGCTCCCAATTAAGATGGCTCACAATAGATCATGGATTATAGATTCGGCAAGCCATATGTATGACTCACATTGAGACGCACGGATCCCTCTCCTGTACCAACAATGAGCCAAGAACCAGGCCGCAGTATAGAGATGGGATACATATGTTTTTAAAGTATATGTTCAATAAATCTTTGCCTTTAATGGTTACACACGAAGCATTCTCTGTGGCATGAAACAACGTTTCAACACAAAATGCTCTTTCCTTTTTGTAATAAATAGGGCCATTTTACTTGATAACATTTAGATTGAAAACAAAGCAGCTTTGATTTTAAAACAAGTTACAGGCTACAGGTGCAGTTCTGGATACATGGGGTTCCCTGCACACTTGCAAATGCAAGCAGTTTGCAATTTGGCAGACTGTTGAGTATACCTTTTGACAGATAGAACCTTTCTTTCTTCACCCCAAAAGCAATGCAAAAATCGTTCTGCTATCAGGGTCCCTTACTCTGAGGAAAGAGTGCATATTCTTCAGTGGAGAATGACACTGAGTTTCACTTTTGCAGAGCACTCCAAGGTTTCCGTTATATGCAGCACCCCTCTGGTTAATGTACAGATCTAGGGGGTGGGGACAGTTTAGGAATTTCGTTTTGAGCTATGGGCACCCCTTTCTGGGCCTCATTACGAGGTTGGAGGTAGCCTTGCCGGTTTAACCGGCAAGGCTACCCCAGAACTCACATCTGGCTCCGGCACCGGCGAAAGGGGGATCACCGGGCCATTCTGACCTCGGCGGACCCGGTAATTCCCCTTGCACAGGTGTCAGGGCTGGTACATCCCCATTCCCATTTTAGCCCATATAGGGCTCAAATGGGAATGGGGAGGATGGTAGCAGCGGTACCGCTTATAACGGTACCATTGCTACCATCATGTTCTGCTCGCGGGTGCCGGTATGGCCACCTGGTCAGACCAGGTGGCTGCAAGGGCACCCAGGAGCAGAAGTCCTAATGTATGGCGGTACGGTAGCAACGGTGCCAGTAGCGATACCGGCGCCATTGTTGCCTTACCGCCATACTCTTAATGAGGCCCAATGTTTAAGGAGTGGTGGCAATTGGGAATTGTGTTTCGGGACTCGAACACCCCTTTGGTTTAAAGACAAGGGCTCTGATTCATGGAATTATTTGCGTGTAAAACCGGGATTTGTGTGTCATTCTGCCCGCAAATCCTGTTTGGCGAATGGGGATTTGCAGGCAGAAAGGCAAGCAAATCCCCGTTTTACATGCAAATAATTCCATGAACCAGGGCCATGCTTTGGGAAGTGATAACAGTTGGGCATTTCGTTTTGTGGCAAAAACACCCCTGTTCATTATGGTGAGTCTGGGGTGGACAAGAAAAATAAAGACACACAATTACTTTATGTACTATTACATAATTTCTACTAGGAAAGAGGGCAGGGGTTTCAAACTCATCCAAGCTTCCCCCTGTGTCAATCTATCTGGGAGTTAATTAAATTGATATTCAATTAAATATGCTAAAGGCCTGCACAATTTGCCTCCCACCCACTAAGAAGGGAAGATATTAAGGCAGGCAGATCCCCCTACACGCTGGTTTCAAATGGAACAATTCTACTTACATTGGACCTCTGTGGGAACAGCACAGGTCTGATCACAGGCTGCTGTCAAAGATAGTCTCAGCATCCATCCCTCATTTGGCTCTCCTTCAGATTCCGGGCCCAGTCAGCTGTTGGCTGTCCCAGTTTCTCTCTCTCGTGCAAGGTTTAAGGCTCCCTCAATTTTAAGTTCTCTCCACCCAAGTAAGGACATGGAGTTGTCTCAGGATTCACCCAGGTGGATTATAGGCAAGTCCTTTAAGATGTTTAGCAGCTCTCCCTCCAAGAGGGTTTTTGGAAGGTTTTTCTGTGTCTCCATTTTTGTCTGTCTCCTCTCCATAGAGCAAGGGCTTTTTTAATGTAAAAGTCCCTCCCAAGAAATATTAAGATTTGGAGGTGTCAAATTATTAGCCTCAAATTTCCATATGACCTCTGCATGTTCCCTCCCACCACCAAGGTTCCACCCGTGTCTGCTGATAGGCCCTGTGGGTTCTATGATTGAAGTGAAGTGGAGAGGTACACACCTTTTATCATTTACATTTTGTTAGCTGTCAGCTTTTTCACTAAAAAAGTCCCTACATGGCAACATTTAGTAATTTACCAATTACACCGGAAACTGAAAGGCATGTCACGGAAAAATGAAAGGCATGTCTTCAAAGAAGACTTTGTACTTCAGGAAATCGTACGCCTCACTAAATTTAATCTACACTCTTGTATGTAAACCGATTGCTTAGAATCGCTTCTTAATGCTTTGTTCTTACCTTTCACCTTTTACTCCTAGCTCTAACTTATTGGTGCTCCAAAGCTGTTATAAAACACTTTAATAAACACATAACAGTGGGTAACAGTTCTTACAGCAGGTACTTGCGTGTAGCACTTCCCTTTTTTTCATGCAACAGGCAATTGAAATTGGCTACTACTTTACAACAGTTCATTAGCGTGATATGACAGGCACATTTGATTTATGATATTGAAAGTGTAGTGGGGCAGGTAGACACATCATCCTTAGATCGCATCCCCTTACCTCTGTCATACTGGAACAGCTGGAAAAGGGCCCTATGTGGAACACCAGATATCATCCCAATACCACATTGAGTGTATGAGAGACGACATGCACTCAGAAATCTGTAACGTATGTATCCTCGACTCAAAGGGTGGAAGGATGTCGGCACACACCACTGGGCATCATGGAGATATAAGTAAAATCTGACTAGGGCAGAGTGATGTCAGGAAGGGGGGACACTAAGACGAACTGAAACGATACACAAATACTTAAGAATAAAATGTCACTGAAGCAACAAGAGAAACATGTAACCAATACGAAGAAATCATATATGCAAAGAAGATAAATTAACCTGCTGACTAATAAGTGTATATACGCAGAAACGCAAGGTAGATGAGACATACAGACGCTTGCTGAAGAGGAAAACATAACGTGGCTAGAGGGGCCATGATGGAAAGATGGACACCAGACTCGTATTAAAATCAATCCAGCTACCTCAGAGACAGACCAGGACTGCAGAGTCAGGAGAATCTAGCAAAACAGCTTTGTGTGAGGAATAAAGAGGAGTCTATTGACCTGGGATCAAGGATGTTACTTCAAGGAATAATTACAAGGTACAAGAGGAGTCAAAACGATAAGCCATGTACGTAGTACATATTTCTCTTAGATTAAGCAAAGAAGAAAACGTCTGCAAGAGCCAAGTATTGGACATTCAAAGATACGAAAAGCCTATGCAATGTGAAGTGAGCAAGTCTCTGGAGGCTGAGAGGAGTAATGACACCCATCATAATTTAATCAAATAGCAGTAAATAGAAGGTCAAAATTGACAGATTTGTGCTCTCCTCACACGTGATTCAGAAGTTGAAAACTAGGGCTATTCATTAAGCTCCAGACAAAGATAATGGCATGCCTACACTCCCTTAAAAGTCCCCGGATAAAAAACAGACTGCAAGGTCAGCCACCGACACCATACACTGAGCGACCACAAGCCACATGATCACACAGTGCAGGGAATGTATCCCCCCCTTATGTAAGAAGATTGAGGTCACTACCAGGACATAGACAAACGGGTGACATTAGCCCCACTTGGAAATGTGGGTATGATTATGGATCAGGGTTTTCACAATTTCCATTATCAGAGAAAGGGGGAGGATGCCCACTATATATTCCACGGCCATAAATGGATAAGGACAATTTGAGATGTGAATTACCAAGTTTGACTTCAGGTGCAGGGAAAATGGATTTATGAGTTAGAGAAAATGACATCAGTAATGACGTTAGCAATAGTTGACATAAAAGGCCTGCTGGCAGCCATTGAGGGAGAGAGGGATGACAACATTTGGAAGTGAGCAGAGTATGCAGGTGTGACTGCACAAAACATGACACACAATGGAGCGCCATTTAATAATTGCAGAGCAGATGTATGGCATGCACTCAGAGTACAATATCCTGATACATCAGATATGGGTGCATTTATGACTATGAAAATGAGTAAGGATGAATATCTTGTTGCCTTTATTCAAGATATTCAAGAGAGATGGTGTCTTGAGACAAGAGAAATATGAGACAAAATGCTGGCATTGTTTTATCACATTCTATGCAAAGCAAGTGCAAAGGCAGATGAAGAAACAGGTAGGGATGAAAGTGAAGCCATGTCCAGAAATACAATTGACTGTCGTGCACCATTGCTGAGTGTTATAAGAGAAGAATAAGAAGAAAGTTTAGAGTAAAAAGCAGGAAGAAGCAAAGTTAGTTCAGAAAACATTGTCAAAACTAGCTATAGAGGGAGCTGTATTGACGAGTGTTGAAAGTGTGGTGACGCAAGATGTGCGACCAGTGCAGCAAAGTAATGCAGCATAACCTATGGATCAGAGTGGGTACAATTTTTGGCCATGAGGAAGAGGGAATGAGCCTAGAGGAGAAGGACAAAGTGGATTAAACAACCCACAGGGGGAGGAGGATTTAATGGTGGACAGCCTCGCCAATGTTGGAATTGTGTAAGGATAGGACGCATAGAGCAACGACAGCAAATACCTATGCAAACAGAACAGCTACAAACCCAGCAAGCACAGACACAACAGGCCATGGTACCATGGCACCACAATGGAACATGAATACATGAGTCCCACAAGCCCCCACACTTAAATTGGGGAGTGTGACCGTGGAAGGAGGAAATCCTTTCACAGGTACAGGGGTGAATTTGTATCCACAATAGGACAGCCCACAGAGCGACCTGATGTGTTCAGTACTATCAGTGACAGCGGACCCACAAGAGGATCCAAGGGTCATGGTAACAATAGGAGGCAAGACATTTTTGTTCCTTCTAGACACTGGAGCGACTCGTTACTGTGTCCGCGAGGGAAAATACCCAATGTCAGGCATTGCCATGAATATGCAGGGATTCTCTGTAGTGATGAGTTTAATTCCATTTACATATGAATTACCAATCTCTACAGGAGAACACGACATGTCGATGCCATTATTATATTCTCGGCAGACACCAGTTTACATATTAGGACGTGACATGATGACAAAACCTAACATGATGATATCTTTTATTGAAGAAGGAAAAGTGTGCTCCACTCCAGGGATACATTACATGAATGTGAACACATTTATATTAGCCTTTACAGGCCCAAAGGCATTGAGAGGAGTCCCTTTAGATCCAGAAGTATGTTTATATATAGAATAACTGTTTAATTATCGTGGTTACCCAAGTTGGAAGGTAAGATATTGAGAATACCTGAAAAAAATGTGTTTAGACCAGAGATACCTATGGATGATGAAGGAGAGGTTATCCCATTAGAGTAAGTGGTTAGAGAGGAAAGCGTGGTTGTTCATGGAACAGATGATGAGGGGATAGGATGGAGAGCAGTGATTGCCCTTGGTGAAGGGTTCAGATTGACAGACTTGGTGAATGAAAAGCTTTTTAGGGATGATTATTCACATGATTAATTAGCATTTTCATAAGTCTCACTTATAGGATTGAAGTGGAGAAAATATAAATACCACAGAGAATGGTGATGGTAAAAAAGAAACTGTAATTTTTCCAGTAAGATTTAGAGAAAATGCCAAATATTTTATGGTCTACCAGTCCATATGATGTGGCCTATAGAAAGGAGTCAGAGCAGTTAAAATCAAGCTTAAACCAGGAGCAGTTTTGCCATGAGTAAAGCAATATCCCATGTTCAGAAAAGCCGAAGAAGGTATAATCGAGACCATTTCCGCTTTAATGAAACAAGGAATGTTGGTGCCATCTGAGTCCTCATGTAATACGGTTGTGTCCCCAGTGAAGAAATCTACTGGAGGGTCGTATAGATTTATTCAGGATCTTCGCCCCTAAACAATATTCCAAATCCTGCTACTATATTATGTAATATTCCAAATATTTTACAGTTCTAGATTTTTGAAAAACGCAATCAGAACCTAACCAAATAAGAGAAATGCAATCATTTTTAGGCATATTTAACTATTGCAGAGCCTGGGTTTTTAATTACAGCACATATATTCCACCACTTTTAAAATGACTTAAAGAAGCACAAGTAGACAAAAGTAAAATAATACAGACAGACAAAATGACTGAAGGATTTGAGGAATTAAAAAAAGGCAATCTGCACAGCCCCTGTGTTGGGAATTACAGATTAACATAAAGAATTTGATTTATTTTCCCATCCAAATGGGAATGTCATGACAGCAGTCCTTACACAGAAAATGACATTAGGACATGGGCATAAACCAGTGGCTTAATACAGTGGGATTTTAGACCCAGTTACGAAAGGGTATTAACCTTTCAAACAAACTTTAGCTGCTGCTGCATTTGCTATTGAAAAAATCTCGAGAATTACAATATGGTGTTCAGTGACATTATTTATAGAGCATGCATTATTTTCTATTTTGGAAAAAACCCAAAGTACAATGACCACATTTAGAGCATCAGAATACAAGGTCATTATCTCTAACCCTGCCATTAATAATGTTAGATGCAGAATAGTGAACCTAGTGAAATTTGTAGCAGAACCAGTAGGGGAGGAGGAATATGTACATGGTTGCATAAAGTATACTGAATTTTACGATGACATCACCCGTGTTAGAGAAAATGCTCTCGTAGGGGTGGGGGGGTTCTCTTTATTGATAGGTCTTCAAAAATTGTTCAAACGACTGGCAAAAGGCATACTGGATCAGCAGTAGTAAAGCTGAACCATGACGGTGAATTTGAGATAGTCACAAGTACAAGATCGCCCTCGCATTGCTCAGCACAGACTGCAGAATTAGTGGCGCTTATTGCTGCACTCCAAAGATATGAGGATGAAGAAGTGACGGTGTACTCTGAATCCACCTATGTGATGTCATCTGTTCACGCAGGTTTGTCATGCTGGAAAAGGAGGGGCTTTCTCCATGCAGACTGCACTCCAGTGCAACATGTGGCCCTATTACATAAACGTATTGAGGCATTAAGGCTCCCATTGACTATTGCAGTCATAAAATGAGCAGTGCATACTAAAAGAATAGTGAACGAAACCGCAGATTTAGAAGCCAAAAAGGCAGCATATTTTCCCAATATTTCTGATTTCAAACTACAAAGTGTTAAACAAATGGAATGATGATGCATGTTGGTAAAGCAGGGCTTTAACATGCTGTCTATTGTTCAGTTAATTGAGATACAAGGTCGAGCCTCACAGGAGGAGCAAGATTTATGGTGGCAACTGGGGTGTATTTTATCCCGCAGTGAGGCAATCTGGAGTTAGGATAGCATTGGAAAGCCAGGTATGCTTTTAGCATTATTGAGGGTGGCACTGGAGCAGTTTCACTACCCTGCACATACGACTCGAGAGTGCCTTGCTGCTACAATTGCAGGAGATTGGTTTTCACCAAATTTGTTAGAACATGTGGCAGAGTTTATTGTGAATTGCATCGGGTGTCAGAAATTCCATTTCCATTGTGGTCATACATGTTCCTGCATTAGTGATTCCCCAAAGTGACCTCCATGTTGATGAATTTCCAAAAATGGATGAACACCAGAGAAAGAAGAGGTCACTCAACCTCTACTGGCTGAAAAGCAAGAACTATTTCTCATTAAAGTCAATAGAATCATATAACGATATTCAGGATGGGCATAAATTATTCAGCAAGATGGCAATGATAATGACCTCTATATGTATGCCAGGACTTCAGACTGCACTGAATGCCAAAGTGCTGCAGATTACCAGATGAGAGCTGCTGCATATGATCAATGCAACAATAAAAGGATGTAATGCAATCAGAGAAGAACTGAAGGCCATTAGGCCTATGACCCTCCAGAATAGGTATGACCTGGACTTTATTACAGCAATCAAGGAAGAGGTGTGCAGCAAGGTCGGGACTTCTTGCTGTACCTTCATACCGTCCCATGATGGAGAAAATGGAACCCTGAGAGAAACAATAGCTATGCTGACAACCCTGCATACGAAGATGGAGGTTGAAGTTGATGAGACAGCAGGGGATGTTTGGATTTTGTCTCTGTTTTTGTGGTTTCCAACCTCGCTGGCAAATGCCTTCAAACTACTTGGAGCAATACCAGTGTTGGTATTGCTAGGGTTTTGTCTGATGAGGATAATCTTGTGACACTGCCGGAAAACTACCAAGAAAACGATTGGGATGATGATTATGTTATGATTGGGTCACATTGTATGTGTTTTAAATTACTCTTTTAGTAGTGTTTTATCCATTTTTGGAGAATTAAAATGATAAAATTTATAAAAATGTATTGTGTACTAAGTCCATTTTTAAGGACCAATGGCCATAGGCTATAATCAACTTCCTTTTCTTTTTGGGTTTTTTGATTTACCTTAAGTAAAATGTATGATCTAAATGCTGACACTGGTAAACAAATGCAAAATGAGGACAGTACTCATGATAATATAAAGAAAAGTCCCTTGGCATCCCCAGGAACAATGTTCTGCTACCTTAAGGAGCGCAAGAAATATGTAGGACGTTGGATATTCTGTCCACCATCTGGGGGGTGCTGTCACATGACCTGGAGTGTGGATGAACATATAAAGAATGCAGGTCCCCCAACGGTGGTAACAAAGATATACATTCCAAAGAAACCACAGTATTAAGATAAGATGAAGAAGAATGAAGAGGAGAAGGGGGCTGAGGAATCGACCAGAGGGGAAATGTAGAGGAGCAGGTGGACACATCATCCGTAGCTCCTGCCACCTCACCTCCATCATACTGGAACAGCAGGAGAAGAGCCCTATGTGGAAAACCAGGTATCCTCCCAATACCACATTGGGCCTCATTATGAGTCAGGCGTTAAGGATTTTACGGTGCCGTAAACTGCGCCGACCCTTAACGCCTGATTACAAGGTCCCTTTGCGGGATGGTGATTTTAACGCCTGCTTTTTGCAGGCGTTAAAAACCATGCCGCAAAGGGACCTTGGTACTAAGTACGGTGCCGCAATTTGCGGCACCGTACTTAGCGCCTTCCCCATTCCGATTATGCCCTATGGGGAAAAAATGGGAATGGGGAAGGGCCATGGCGGAAGGGGGAATTACCACTCCGCCAACCTCGGAATGGGGTGTTAATTCCCCATTCCGCCATGGCAGAGTCAGAGAGTTACCGGCATGGACCATGGTACTATTAGCACCATGGTCCATCCGCCAGGGTCGTAATGAGGCCCATTGAGTGTATGAGAGTCGATATGCACTCAGACAACCGTGCCAAATGTATCCTCACACTGAAAGGGTGGAAGGATGACGGCACACACCATTGCACATCATAGAGAAATAAGTAAAATCTGATGAGGGCAGAGTGACATCATGAAGGGCAGACACGAAGACACACTGAAACAATATACAAATACTTAAGAATAACGATGTAACTGAAGCAATAAGAGAAACATGTAACCAATACGAAGAAATCATATATGCAAAGAAGATAAAGTAACCTGCTGACTAATAAGTGTACATACCCAGAAAAGCAAGGCAGATGAGACCTATAGAAGCTTACTGCATAAGAAGAAAACATAAAATGGTTAGAGCGACCATGATGGAAAGATGGACGCCAGACTCGTATTAAAAACAATCAAGCTACCTCCAAGACAGACCAGGGCTGCAGAGTCAGGAGACGCTAGCAAAACAGTTTTGTGTGAGGAACAAAAAAGTGGAGCCCATTGGCCTGGGCCCTGGGCGCAAGGATGCTACTTCAAGGAATAATTGCAAGGCACAAGGGGAGTCAAAAAGATAAGCCATGTAAGCAATTCATATTTCTCTTAGATTAAGCAAAGAAGAAAACATCTGCAGAGCCAAGTATTGGACAATTAAAGATGTGAAAAGCCAATGCAAGGTAGAGTGAGCAAGTGTCTAGAGGCCAAGAGTAGTAATGAAACCCAGAATAAAGAACAGACTGCAAGGTCAACTACAAAGGAGAAGCCTTGGTTTGGGGCCGCACCGTTGAGAGATTATGGACTAATTGGGAAAGTGGGGAGTAGTCTGATGTTACTCTCGGCACCTGGGGTCCATTTTGCTTACATGCTGTAACAAGCCAAAAGTCCAAGGTTGAGAAAGGTTGAGACCAATCAGAGGGTCTATGTAGCAACATGCTATACAATGTTGCAAAGACCAACCCGCTGCAGTTTTTCCATTATAATCAGTATTATACATATTTAGAGGTGGTTAGAGGGATGCTTAACAGATAAGGGGCATCCAATGATGGTATTAACATTCATACAAACTATAGGTTCATATGTTCGCTTAACCAATGGCTCCCTTCAATAGGTTTTATAGTTTGCCATGAAGGATGACATCATATTTGATATACATTGAGGTATAAAACCTTGGTATAACTAAATGTGGGTGTGAGTGTGTGGACTAAAGCACATTGTTCGGCAGATTGCCCTACTCTGTTTCATGTTGATAAATAAAGTAGTACTTTGTCATATTCTTTGAGTCTGTCCAGTTACTTGGGTCAGAGAGCTTTATTGGTAATTCCATCTAGCACATGAGACGCTTTAAGGTGCTAGAGTACAAAACATTTCAGACAGTGTTAGTGGCAATGTTATGATAAACACATTGGACAAGTTTTAGGCTAAGTAATGTGGCTAAAACCATAATATGTGCTATATTCATTAGATGTGTGTATTGTTCATTTCCTATAAACCTAGTCCATCTCTTCCATACTTGGCACATATTGCTTTTTAAGTTCCTAATCGGCTCTACCGGTAGTACCACATTATATGAGACACTGTGATTTGTCTCTTTCAGTTATGTTCGACTGCTTATAACGACGTTGAATGATATCCAACTTAGGTTCCTGCTGTAGGCATGTCCATTTGTACATAGCAACATTGAATGATGTCCAGAACAAGCTGTTTTATTAATGTCTGCTTGTTTACAACAACATGAAAAGAGGTTTAAATTCCACTTCCATTTAAGTCATGTTGACTTGTGCATGGCGACTTCCAATGATGTCCAATGTAAGGTTCCACTTGAATCCTTTCGGCCGGCGTCGGACTGGGGCATGAAATTGTCTGGGGCACCAACGAAAAAGTGGCCCACAGTTGCAAATGGGAATTCATTCCGTTAGTGACGCTGTTTGAATAGTACCCAAGGGGGAGTTTTTTGATAAAATGTGATGCACATTGTACATTTTAAAGAATATTTATTCAGCAACACTTGTCAAAACTATTAGCCACATAGTGAAGTAACTCATCAACCTTGCCTGGCCCACTTTGACCCAAAAAACTGGCCCACACAAGCGTTTTTGGTTCAGCCATGGGCCTATTGGCCTAGAGGCCAGTCCAAGCCTGCTTTCGACATGTGAATAGCAATGTTGATTTATTTCCAAGTTAGGTTTTGGCTACCAGCATGGCTACCTGTATATGAGAACATCAATGTGTGCCTAGGTTTAGTTTCAGTTTCCATCATGTCTGCTTGTGTATAATGATCTGCACATTTTTTTCTGCTTCAATAATTTCTGGTTCTATATAAAAACATCAAAAGATTTCCCTACGTTTCAAATCTGGTACCGGTTTCTATCTAATTGGCTGCAACGTTCCCAGATCTGAGCAAAAATGATTTATTAAACATTAGTACCCGGCAGTCCTATCCACGGGATTACACTGAAAGATGATTGGCTCATTTCTGAGCCGAACCTCAGTGTAATCCCGTGAACCCACGAATGGCGTTCGCGTGCCGGGTACACTCTTTTTTCAAGGCAACCTTGGGAAGGGAGAAGGGACCACACGTAGCCCCTTCTCCCTTTTCCAAGGTGGCCTTATTTTATTTTTATTTTTGTCCCATTCATTAGAAATGGCGCCCTGTTGCTCCATACTAATGAAGCAGTATGCGCGGTCTAGTGTTCCTAGAACCAGCGCGTACAGCAACAAAACTTTTTCAAACGGCAAAGACATGCCGCTTGAAAAGGTTTCGTGAGCCATTAGTGTTCCGGGGCTGCAAACTCAGGAAAACCAGTATCCCAAGCCTTCAGACCCCAGAATACTTATGGCAATAACCGCCTTGCTGGCGGGCCATTACCACCTTATGGTAATGCCCCCGGGGCCACCGTTAGGGCCTGTAACTTGAGGCCCCAGGGGCATTACCATAGGCGGTAATGACCCGCCGGCTCGGCGGTTATTGCCACATTAGACAGTTTGGTAAAGTGTGCAGCATGAGATTAGGCCTCAGGTCTTCTGCTTCTAAAGCAGACAATGCAATGACTAGACTTCTGACTTCTGGATCTTTATCTGGAGAAACAAGCACATGCCCGCATTAAGTAGAAGTGAGGTAAAGGATAGCCATTAACATGTGCACTAACTTGTTGGCAGTTTCAGAAGACAGCTATTAGTGGCAGGTTGTGACTGCTTAACTGATCAGCACATCAGAGTCGACAGTCCTGAGTACATAGACACACACCACTGGACAGTTTGAAATGGTCTACAACCTTTGACTCTCCAGATGCTTTGGACTACAACTCCCATCAGCCCTAGCCCGCATAGTCAACACCAAGGGATCATTGGAATGGTACTCCAAAACATTTGGTGAGCTGCAATTTGCAGACTCCTGGTTTGCATGAACCTAATAGTGTTTTCCTGGCCCGTGGGGGCACACAACTTTCTTTTAACTCTTGTTTATAGGACTATTTCTAAAGCACTATTTCATGTACACTGAGCAGAAAAATGCTTTAAAATGGCTGAGCCACATACACACTTATCAAAAAAGAGTAAAACGTATGCCTCATGCACGGTTCAAAATTGAATTGGCTTCAAGCTATTCAGTGCCTGGTTGTAGCCAAGAAAAGCCTTTTAGTTTGTAATTGTAATTATTTATACAGCGCTTATACTCAGGTGGAGTGCTTCAAAGTTTGACACCAAGAGCTACCAGGAGTGACATCTGGCTCTCGAGGAACACCCCTGCCAAACAAATATAATTATAAGACATTGGGCCTAATTCATGAGGCGTTCAGAGGGAAGCAAAGTCACTTTGCACTGCCAAAAAACACGTTCCACCGGGCCTAATTCACAGAGAGGTGCAAAGTGCATTTTTGCGGAGCAAAGTCACTTAACACTGCAAAAGTATTTTTGGTACTGTGCTAAATGGGCCGGATTCCCCAAAAAAGTGGTGCAAAGGGTACTTTTGCAGTGCAAAGTGACTTTGCTCTGCAAAACTACTCTTTGCCATGCTCTGCGAATTAGGCCACATGGAAAGTGTTTTTGTCAATGCAAAGTCACTTTGCTCCGCTCTAAACGTTCCATACAATTAGGCCCATTAACTCTGGGTGGTTGGAACTGGGTCTAGACAAACATTACGTGACAGCTACAAGATATTTAAAGCCTATTGGGTCATACGGATCGGCTTCATTACAAGTTGGGCAGCGCAGTGAAAATGCAGCGGTAATTCCGTTACCACTGCATTAACACACCACCCAACTACGAGTTTGGTGGAGACGAGGATCTGCGGCTTTTCCGTCAGAAAACTGGCGACATCAACGGAATTACTGACGGCAGAATTGCCGTCAACAGTATTTCTGCCACAATCCGCATGGAGTCCTATGGACGCCAGTTAATGGTGCTAACGCCACCTGCCACCATTTGCAATCCAGCAGCAATTCCGCCAGACCAGGTGGCAGTAACAGTAATTCTGTTTGGTGGTATCTCAGAGGATTTACTGCTGAGATACCACCAAACTGGTGATGAGGCCCATAGTTTGCCTCGGTGACATGTCTTGACCCCACTGCCATTTATAGAGTGGGTGTTTACCTTGGCGGCTTTGACGCTCAGGATCGTTATTGCCCCTTAAACGGCAGCACAGAAAAGGGGTACGAAGGGTTCAGAAAGGGGTGCTGAGAAGGCATTTCAGCGGTAAGGTGGTGGAATTGCCGCTAGCATTTTGCTGGAGGTGTTTCCTCCACCTCACTGCCAAACCTGTAATTTGTCAGTACAGTAATGCAGTGGTAATGCAGTGGTAACAGAGCTGCCACCGCATTACCGCAGATTTCTCCTGTACCGCCAAACTCCTAATGAAGCCGTTAGAGTGGGTAATGGTAAGGCACAGAGTAGCCTTCAGACCCTCTGTCTCATGCACCTGGTCTACAGGGTACAGGACACAAAAACATCAAAACCTTGTCCATCTCTAAACCCCTACAGAAACCTCAGGTCATGAACAGCTAGGCTTCCTTGGGATCCCAAAGCCAAGAAAAGTTACGGTGTAGAATAGTGGTCGCTCCTATTGATCCCTCAACGTAGAATGCCCTCCTTAAGGGTCGCCCTGACCATATGAGCCCCTGATCATTCTACTGTTCATCTGATCCAGTGCTAAGCACCACTGTGTTGATAATCAACTGGTGGGTGGCCACTGCGCACCACTGTGGCGATGATCAACTGGTGGGTGGCCACTGTGGTATCCCAAGGCCTTCTCTTGGTGGGGGATTGACGAGACAAACTCTCCAGGTGTGCCAGCGTCTGTTTTATGCCAAGGTTTTACCGGCAATTGGTTACATGTTTTAGCAACTTGAGTGCACATTGTGGGTAATCTCGGCCCCCCTCCTGTAACCAGCACGTACGATTACACTTCCGTGTAAGCAGCCACCTACATTTTTTTGTATACTTTTGTCAATGGGTGTACATTTTTAACATGAAAATCCGGGCAGACTATGGTTTCCACTAAATAGTAACGTCATTAACTAAGTGAGCCTTAGATGTCGCCCGCCACATCCGTCAATGGCAGGCATCATTTACAGGGATTCCTATGAAATCCTCCTATTTTAAAATGTAAATACCATTGGAATATGAGAGTGTGGGCGGATGTGGGTGGCTGAATAGTGACCCTGAGCCATCTACCGAATCAATCGAAATCACATGGGGCCTCATTACGAGTTGAGCGGTAAGTGGTAAAATTGGTGGTAACTGAGTTTTGGCTTTGAGTGACGTATTTACCTCCAGCAAAACCCTGGAGGTAAATCTTCCACTCAATGCCAAAAAATTTGCAAAATTGGCAGAATTACTGTGGTGGTAATTCCGTAAAAAAGCCCCTTTGGGTCCAATGGACCCAAAACTAATGGGGAATTACACTGATACCACCATTTGTAATCAGGCGGAAATTCCTCCTGACCAAGTGGCAGTAACGGTAATTCGATTTCTGTGGATTTACCACGCAATTAACGCCTAACTCGTAATAAGGCTCATGGTGTGTTAAAATCATGGGTGAAACCTTGAATGCATGATTTGAATGCATCGTACGCAGGGGTGCACCACTACAAAAATGAACCCCATTGTGTTTTGCTTTGAAAGCAGGCTTGTCTCTTACCCATTCGCAGTGTGTCCCCACTCCACACACACTTGTTCCTCACCTTCATCCCCAATGTACCCAAGGTCACGGTGCTCTGCATGTTCAGCGTGGTGAAAAGCTGCCACAAATTTTAAAAAAATGGCAGGAGTGTGGTAAAAAAAAAAACAGATTGTCTATATGGATGCGACGCAGAATATCGAGGACCGCAAACCAAATAGGGGGGTCACAATAAAGACGAGCCTGATTCATGCAATTTGTAGCGCGATGCAAAGTGGCTTTGCACTGCCAACAAAAACCCTGATTCACAGAGCGGTGCAAAGTGTATTTTCTGCAGTGCAAAGTGACTTTGCACCACGCTTGCACCAGTGCAAAGTCACTTTGCACTGCAAAAATACACTTTGCACCGCTCTGTGAATCAAGGCAATTTGTTGCCAGTGCAAAGTCACCCACAATGCAGAGAGTTGCAGTGAGGCGGACGCCGCAAGATGCAGCGAAGCGCATGGAGTTTGCCGCAAGCCTAAGAGATGCAAAATTCCCAGAAACAAGAAAAAAAGAGAAGCTACAGTAAAAAAGGGAAAACTACAGTAGGTGCAGGGGAGTTGCTAGGTCTGGAAAAGACCCGGGGCTAAGCTGATGTCGGAACTGTTGGGACTGGGGGCTAGCTAGACTTTTGGCTGTAGTACCTGAGATTCTATCCGGGGCTACAACCAAAAGATCAGGGGCTATGCCCCCCTTAACCCCCCCTAGCAACGCCCCTGAGTAGGCGCCTCATTAGAAGCACTAATGAGGCATGAGGCTCACTGTTTACTGATCTGCAGGCACCATCCCAGCACATGAAAACCACTGTCATTACCACTATTCAAAAGTGGCACGCCTGAAACAGAACAGACAAACTGTGCGGTCGTAACTAAAACCCCAGAACCCCAGGTGCAGCCCTGTTTCAGTTTGCGTTTGTTTTCAGTGGTCGGAGGTTTAGAAAGCGCCTCGCAGACAATGCATTCAAATGAGCACTATCGGATCTCAGCAGTACCATTATGGGGACATAGGCACAGGGGACCTCGATGGACTGCCGCCACAGTGTTAGACCATCTGGTCACTCATTCCGAGTTTGATGATGTTTCAATGGTAAATCTGCCAAAATACCACCAAAATCAGTTACCATTACCGCCACTTGGTCCCGTCCGTTTATCATGGGATTAAAAGTGGTCGTAGATGGTGTTAGTCTCCATTTATTGGGGATTTTTGGCAGAATTGCCACAAGCCAAATTACTGAGTAGCAGTTCCACTGATTTCTGGAGGAAAAGTGGAAAACTCACAGCCAGCATCAAGCTGAAGGCACATTATCCTCTTTTCTTCCAAAAATCGGCAGAACAGCCACTCAATAATTCCTTTGGTGGTAATTCCACCAAAACTTGTAATTTGGTGATACAGGAAAAATTAAGGTAATTCAAGTACAGTAAAGGAAAGTGGCGGTAACAATATTATCTCCATTTTATCCTATAATGCCAACTCAGAATGAGGCCTCTGAGCTGGTATTTAGTAACCAAATCACCAGAAGAAATTGCCTTCAGATAAAATAATGACTTAATGACTTCCTATGGTATCGCTTGCATGTGTTTTTACCATTGGTGTTTACCGATTTGTACCTTTATTTGTTCCAATTTGGGGTGACATCCACCCAAGTCCACCCATACACCCCTCCGCAATCACACCCCTATTAACTCACCATCCTTTTACCCCATCTATCTGTTGTTTTTCTTCATTTTTATAAATTCAGCAAATTCTTTGCAATAAGTATACTGGACTGAAAATAGATGGGTACTGTGATATTACCCAAGCAGCATTACAGTATGCAGTAATACTACCTCCCCTTAAAGAAGGCCTATGAACACGTGGTGGCCCCTCATGTTACCACATGCGTACCTCATGTGGTGACAGTATGTTTGTAATGTAATGTAACTGGTCTTGTATAGCTCCCTTCTGCCACTTTGAGTAGCCTGGCTCTGCTGAAAAAAGGGGGCTCATTAGTGGGACAGAGGGAAAGGCAGATGCTTAACATGTGGTGCTGATTGGTGGAGGTCGGAGGTACCCAGTTCCTGAGTGCCAATCTGCTTTGTAAGGGTTTTTCATTGAGACTTTGGAATTAGTTATTTGGATAGCACTGCACATTTGGGGAACAACATATGGTATCAGCATATGAAAGAAGTGGGAAGGAGAACCTCGAAGGAGGAATGCTTTGTAAGTGCACTCCTGCCTTATAGCATGGGAAGACTAAGATCTTCATAGATATTGAAATAGATGTCCAGACAGCACATTGTCTATCACACATAGCACTCTGTCTGACAAGAGGCCAGTTCATGGGTCGAGATACCTATCTCAAATGGGCAACTGAATGGACAGATCCAGATGAAGATGATTATATCCAAGACATGAAGACAAGAAACAGGGCGCATACCAAAAATCAAGAGATCATATACGAAAAACCTGGAGTAAAGGGAGCTGAAATCAGATGGGAAGTAAACAGAAGACTCGAGAGTCCAGGAATATCTGCAGAAGAAATTCGGAGATGGAAAAACAGAGGCTAGATGCAGATTTGGGGATCAGTGCTTTCACCAGATGGATGGGAAGAAGGAATTGTTTTCTGCAGAGCCTGGGTGGTCATTGGGTTTTATCAACTAACTATTGACATAGTGCAGAATAGATGCAAGCCTCTGTGGCCAAGACTTGCGAAACTACTGACCTGGGTTAAAGATAGAGGAGCACCTTTGCATATAGTACCACTGGAAAATACAAAGCTGTGCTTCAGAAACAATGGCACAAGAAAAGTTAGAGAGAACCAGAACTGTGGTTGAATCTTTGATGTACCAGGAATGAAACTTGGAGCAGCAGTAATTATGGATCATTAATGGGCATGTGGATCCAGAGTCTATATGAGTCTACCCAAGAATTTGGGAGGAAAGTGTTCATTAGTGAATGTTCATGTTCCAGCATTGGTGATTCCGAAAAGTTACTTAAGAATTGACAGCTTTCCAAAAGCAGATGCTCACCTGAGGAAGAAGAGAGAGAACTATTTCTCAGCTAAATCAATAGAATCTTTTGACTCCATCCTGTATGAACACAGACTTTTCAGTCAGACTTCATCAGCTTCATCAGTGTTCAAATTGATCTTCATGCCGAGAATCCAGGTTGGAGCAAATACCAAATGGCTGCAGATTACTAGATTGGAATTGTTGCAGATAATCAACACTACCATAAAGGGATTCAATGCAATCAGAGAAGAGATGAGAGCCATACGATTGATGACACTTCAGAATAGATACGTCTTGGACATGAATACAGCTATGGATGGAGGTGTTTGTGCAAAAATCAGAGTAGCATGTTGCACATTCATACCTTCTCATGATGACGAAAATGGGACCTTAACGGAGGCCATAGAGATGTTGACAAAGTTACACATCCACATAATAGACAAAGTGGAAGACATTGCTGATGACAGCCGGATCAGATCACTGTTTTCATGGGTTCCACAATGGATGGCAGACAAGTTCAAGTTCCTTGGAGCCCTGAACGTGATGGTGTTGCTTGGATTCTGTGTGATTAGGATAATAATCACCCAATGTAAGAAGACAGCAAAGAAAGCCATAGGGTTGAAGATCATGATCGATGTTGAATCAGGATGAATGGCCATAGACCTGACAGATGAAGAAATCAGAGACTTTGTGAAGGTCAGTATCCATGCACCTGAGGGAACAAAGTTCCTGTTTCCTAAGAACCATAAGAAATATGTGTGAAGATGGTTCTATTGCAGTCCCAGTGGACAGTGCATGCTCATGACGTGGGACAAAGATGAGCATGTGAAATCATCTGGATATCTAAAAGGAGTCGTAAAGCGATGGGTCCCAAAAAGGCATTTCTTCAGACAAGGATGTTTGGATGTGAAGAATAATGGGAGAGTGGTCGATGAATTGCCCAGAGGGGGGAGTGTAGAGGAGGAGCCAAGTACCCCCACCTCAACCATCTTTCCCAAATTACCTATATGTTGGGAACCAGAGTGTGAGACATGTGCAGTACCAGTGAAAATACCAATACCGAGGAGAATCTTGGAGGCAAGGTTCCCATTGAGAAAGCCATACCTGTATACAAGACAGTATGATGGGCATTTGAATGAAATCCCACAAGAAGCAGGACCAATGAATTGAAGAGGGGATTGGTGACATCACATACGAGGCTGAACTGACGTACATAAAAGAGATGCAGAGACAAGAGAATGCAGATATTCTATGAGGCATCAAGAAAGTATCAAAGATAAGTGACATCTTGGGCTCAAGATGAAGAAACTTATGCTACAGAAATGATGAAGATATCAAGTCATTTTACACGTGTACATATGCAAAGAAACGCAAGCAGACGAAGTACTCTTGAGGCTAGCTACGTTGTCAGTCCAGAAAAACCAAACACCCCTTGAGGGTCTGGAAATTAATGATAATTGGTTGGCCGAAGACCAACCGCCTCATTTACATTCATTCATTTATTCATTAGTCATTGGTTATTACGTAGCTATTAGTTCAACTAGAGTGAAGCCATTTTAAGATGACCAGAATCGCCATTTTGTTTTCTCTCTCTGCTCTCTCTAACGTTGCCACTTTGCCTCATGTAAAACTGCTTTGCTGTAGATATTATTTCGCTTCAATGGTCCAAGGCTAAGAAACATGTTGAAACATTACACTGGAGAGCCAGACAGAAATGCCCGATTCCCTCCCTCACGTATCCTTGAAGGCAGGGAGCAAGGCATTTAATCAGTACTCGAATGCCAGCGAGTCTCCTGAAAGAATAGCAATGCACGAAACTAGCATTTAAAGAGTTGAATTATGATCTTCTTTACGGCCCCCCTTTCTGAGCCCAGTGAGACCCCGGAGAGCGGGCTGACTTGTAGAGCGAGAATCGAAACTTAGAGATAGTGAGGCCTGCTATGTGCCAGTCTCCTACGTGCAGCTTGCCCATGAAAAACAGGAATGCTGTGTTCTCGCAAACAAAGAATGGTGTCGGTAAAAATGGAGATTGCAAACTGTTACTAAATATGGTGATCTAAGGTGTCATATCTGTCACGATGGTCAATCATCGCCTCTAATTCAAAGGGAAATGAATTGAGGGCGGCATCAAATGTGTCATACTGTGTCATTGCTGATTGTAAGGTGCTCCGTTTGTATATATGTAACTGATGTACGTCTTGCACTCTCTTGCGTCCCCCGAGGTCTGTTAGACACACGTCACGGAGCGTGGGACCACTTGGCCAACTGGGACTATTTTGTATTGCAATAAACCCTAGATTTTGGGAACAGAACCTCGTGTTTGGCGTATCTATTCGTGTGTGGTGACTGTGCCTTGTTTCCACATCCGAGGGTCCCTCAGGGGCCCCTTCAACGTAATGAATAGATTGCGGCATACACCAATGTATAAATATGGGAATAAACAAAGAATGGATGTTTTCCAAAACATGTTATAGCAGAGCTTGACCAAAAGAAGAAAGGCCTCTTTTCCAGTGTGTCGCACTTGAAAAAGCAATTGAATTACAGAAGTAGATCTCAGCAAGGCAAGGTTGGATGGGTATCAAGAAGCTGAGGTCTTATCAGACTTGGATGAGCAGAAAGTAGTTACAAATCGTGTGAATGAACAAAACTCCTGTTCAGAAAGCATGGACAAAAACAAAGAAGACATCATAGGTCTGTTAAAGAGTAGTATTTTAATGCAATAGAGCTCGAATTTGTGGTCTTCAGTCACGTGGAAGGATGAAGTTGGACAAACATAGCGGATAGCACCTACACATGAAGGCAGAGCGTGCCTTCACTCCCCTGAAATCTCCAGAGCAAGGAACACTTCCAAGGACAGGTTCAAAGCGTTAATTGACAGCAGACCACTGAGGTGATGATAGATTATATGCTAATTGGTGGGAAGCTATGGTCATGACCAGCTCACCAGCACTTGGAATTCTAGCCTGCGTGCTGCTAAACGTAGGTGGAAAAGTACTGATGAATGTAAGAGTTCCAACCAATTGTGGGGGACCCCATGATCAAGAGCCCTATAGTGTGTATAACCAATGGGATGTTGTGTATTTGGTGACGTTCATAGTGACTTGTTTGAGGGGAGGGCTTAGTTTCCCCACCTGATGTTAAGAAGCCTATCTCTTTCTTAGACTAGTATGGAACGTATACCTTGTTGTTCCCTCTGAGCCTATCACATTTGCCACTAGGTTTAATAGTTTGCCACGTCGGATGAGGTTAGTAAATACGTATGTTCACGTCATCCATGACGAGTTTTTGCTATATAACGCATGTTTTTTCTAAAGCAAATTGAGAGACCATGCTATTAGACGTCCATTGATGTCTGTTGTACTCCCTGTTTAAGATAATTGATATTAAAACAGTTAACCTTTTAGCCAACTACCTGTTTTTATAGTTGATGTTTGAGTAACTTTTGCATCCAATTCATCTCACTGTATTGCAACCTTGTCTTCAAGTGCTGAAGCAACTCCTTCGGTGCATTTTGGCTTTAGAACCATTGATAATTGCTATTAGGGAAGATGTTAAGAGTCCAATACAATGGTGTGATGCAGAAGCTATGGTTGTATGCTGACGACCTACTAATGGTTTTACAGGATCTGTCCAATTCATTACATGTACTAATAGAGCGGATTGATAGGTTATTTGGGTTTAAGATAAATTGTCTCAAATCCGAGGATTTGAATTGTTAACCCACATGCATGAAATCTGATTTAACGACCCCTGATGTCTGGACAGAATGCTTTACCTGGGTATTTCGTAACAATTAATGTGAATGGGATGATTAATGCAAATTTGAGTACGGCTGATAACAAACTAACATTGGATTTAGCAAGGTGGGATTCCCTTAAGTTGTCTTTATGGCGTAAGGTCAATGCAATGCAGATGATGGCTCCCCTGAATATCCACTATATTCTTAGCATGATTTCCCTTCAGGGAAAATTGATATGTTAATTCAGGCTTTTTTATGGTATCATAAACCCCTAAGGATGAAGCTTTGGAAATTGCAGGTTCTATGTGACAAAGGAGGTATGAACATACCCAACTTCACTAAATATCATCTTGCTTTTATGTCACTGCATATGTGGCCCATTTCAGAGATCGGGCTGTGGCTGAACCAAGTATGAAGGGTTCTTAGAACCGGGTGCATTGTTGACTTCTAGGAATGGTCTAAGGATAGATATTTCAGAGGATGTATTGGACAGATATGTCTACATTTTCAAACCAAGATGAAAGGTCTGTGAAGGGGCTTCTATATGGTTGAATTCTTCTATCAGGATACATAAAAAGATGTTATACTGGCCCAATGGGTACCTGGGAGAAATTAGAAGGATGTGAGAATGGGATTTGACTGTCGTTTAAAGATCTCAAGGATACTAAGGGCCTCAAAGACTGTACATTTGTAGAATATAGATCTCTGAGATTATGTCACCGGGGTCGGTGATATCTTCGTCCGAAAGCGTAGTTTCTGAAATCTCCCCCTCCCCCGACTCCTCACCTTCTTCTTCCTTCCAAGAACCCTTCTTTTCTTTTCTTCGGGTTGACACCTTTTTTTTATGAAGATAGGGACGACCCCGGAAGGAAGCCACTGTGCCCCCCCAAGAGGGGAGACCAGGGGGCCCCACCCCCGGGATCGACCAAGAGGGGAAAAAGCCCTTAGGCACAAAAAACCCCTGTATTTTAGTTGGGTGTTTTGAAGGCGTGGAACCAGGAATACTTGAAAGGGAAGAGCTGGTGGAAAGTGTCTGGAGGCAACACGAGAAGTGAATACAACAGAACACAGGCAGTCCAGTAAGCGGTCTGAGGATCTGGTACACAGGCTAGGATAGGAAGTGACTAAAACAGCAAGCAAAGGCAGTCCAGGGGAACAGGCCGGAGTCTGGTACACGGGAGGTCACAGCAAGCAATACTGACGGTAGGCGAGGAAGAGCAGAAGGAGCTGCACAGACAAGAGGAGAAAAAGACGGTAAGTGAAGATGGGAAGGAGGGAGGGTAAGCAAGTTGGAAGGAGGGCAAGGGAGACGGGTGAAAGAAAGTAAAACCAAGGGAGAGAGAGAAAGGCAGATAGGACTAGCGGAAGGAGGAATGAGGAACAGAAGGGGCCGGACTGGGTACGAGGACCCGACCAGCAGACAAGCGAGAGACTCAGAAGAAAGTCACAGGCAGCAAGCAACTCAGCCAACGGACGAAACCGGAAGCGTTGCGACGCATCCGTGAACCGGAAGTGGCCGGTTAAAACCCCAGGCCGCGGAGCACCCAACCAATAAGAATCAGAGGAAGGGAAACCAGGAAACAGGGGGCGTGGCCGAAGCGAACGGAGCTAAGTTCCGCGTCGCCAGCGGCTCCATAGACGCCAGGAGCTCGGCGGTATGACAGTATGCCTCCTCCTATAAGCTCCTCCCCTTGGTTTTCCTGGATGAAAGAAATGGTACTTGTGAAGTAGGACAGGTGCATTAATCTGTGTGATGGGTTCCCACGAGTTTTCTGAGGAAGGGTAGCCCTTCCACTTAACTAAATATTCCAGCCTGCCCTTATGATACCTGGAATCACAGAGTTGGGCAACCTCATATTCAGCTCGAGTGGAACCCCAAGGAATCGGGGCCTGTCTAACCTGTCGTGCCCATGTGTCAGCATGAAATGACTTGAGTTGGGAAGCATGGAAAACAGGGTGGACCCTTTTTAGGTTGTTGGGTAGCTTTAAGCGAAAAGCCACATTATTGAATTTCTGTATGATCTCATATGGCCCTAGATACTTGGGAGATAACTTGGAGGGATGTACCCAACGAGGTAAATATCTAGTGGAGAGCATGACTTGGGTACCCACATCCCATCCTGGTACAGGTCTACAATGTTTGTTGGCTTGAATGCAATACCGGGCTTGGGCTGACTTAAGACCTTACTCTACCTTCTTGTGTGTCTCTCTAAGGAGTGAGAGGGAAGAATCTACTGTTGGTACGTTAGTAGAGAGGCCAGAGACAGGAAGAATGGAGCGAGGGTGAAAACCATAAGTACCAAAAAAAGGACTGAACCCCAGAGCGGCATGTGTGGAGTTATTGTAAGAGAATTCAGCTAGAGGGAGTAGCGTGTACCAGTTGTCTTGTTGGGAGTTGATAAAGCACCTTAAGTACTGTTCCAGGGTTCCGTTCAAGCGTTCAGTTTGCCCATTGGATTGTGGATGGAATCCAGAGGTGAGAGCTCTTTCGATACCTAGTCTGATACACAGGGCTTTCCAGAACCGGAAGGTGTACTGACTACCTCGGACTGAAATTATCTTGTTAGGCAGACCATGTAACCGGAATATGTCTTGGAGAAACACTTCCACCATCTTGGCTGCAGTAGGAATGCCAGGCAATGGGGAGAAGTGAGCCAATTTGGTAAATGAATCCACTACTACCATGACACAGGTGCATCCTTCAGACAGGGGTAAATCTACTATGAAATCAGTAGAAATCGTGCTCCAGGGACCCTTGGGTACAGCATTTGGTTCCAGTAGACCAATTGGTCGTTTGCGGGATGACTTACTCCTCAGACAGATGATACATGACTGAACGTACTGTTCTACATCCCTTCTCATTGTAGGCCAGTAGAAATGTCTTTGAAGATAGTCGTGAGTGCCAGCCACTCCCCTGTGTCCTCCTAGTTTGGAATCATGACACCAGACAAGTGCGGTTTTACGAAAGGCCGGAGTGGGTAGATAAAGTTTTCCTCCTACAAGGTAAAGGCCATTCCTGATTTCATAGGTCAGATCTTTAGAGTGTTTTTCAACTTCAAAACGACCTCCAGAATCCTCCTGTACCTGCTGAAGGAATTTAGAAATAATTCCAATAGTCCTGGACTGGGGAAACATCTGTTCAAGATGCGTCTCCGACTCTGGCAGGTAATCACTCCGGCGGGAAAGAGAGTCGGCTACAACATTCGTTTTGCCAGGGATGTAGGTTATGTGGAATTCGAATTGGGCGAAGAAGTGAGCCCATCGGGCCTGTCGAGTATTGTAGCACTCGAACTGTTTGAGAACCTGTAAGTTCTTATGATCGGTCCTTATGGTGAACGGAAACCTTCCTCCTTGAAGCAGATGGCGCCATTCTACACAGGCCGCTTTCATGGCTAGAAGCTCTCGCTCAATGACCGAGTAATTCCTTTGACTGGAGTTTAGGGTCTTCGAGAAATAAGCCACCGGATGTTCTGTACCCTGGATCTCTTGAAGAAGCACCGCCCCTATTGCAGCTGAAGAAGCGTCCGTCTCTAGAACGAAGGGTAGATGTTGGTTTGGTTGTTGTAAAATGGGTGCTGAACAGAAGGCTTCCTTAAGATTTCCAAAGCTGTCTTCCTCCTCCGCTGTCCATTTGAATGGACTTGCAGACTTCTTTAAGAGCGAGGTGATGGGTAGTATCTTTTGAGAGAAATTAGGGATGAATCTCCGGTAGAAGTTTGCTAACCCCAGGAATTTCTGTATCTCTTTGACTGAGGTGGGTGAGGGTCATTCAATGATGGAAGACACCTTGTTAGGATCCATGGAGATACCGTGGTCTGACAGAATGTATCCTAAATAAGGAATGGAGGAGGCTGAAAACACACATTTGGCGAGCTTAACAGACAACTGATTTCTCTGTAGCCTTCTGAATACTTCCCTGACATGCTCCACATGGTCTTCAGGTGTGCGAGAGTATATCAGAATGTCATCTAAATAAACCAATGTGGTTTGGCACAGGAGATCGGAGAACAGTCTGTCCGTAAATCGTTGGAATACCGACGGGGCGTTTACCAACCCGAACGGCATTACCTGGTATTCAAAAAGTCCGAAATGAGTCCGGAATGCTGTCTTCCATTCGTCTCCTTTCTGCACCCGGAGTAGGTGATAAGCATTCCTCAGGTCGAGTTTGGTAAAGATGGTAGCACCCTGTACAGCTTGTAGGATATCGGTTATCAATGGCATAGGATACCGGTCTTTTATGGTAACCTTGTTTAGACCGCGATAATCTATACACGGCCTCAACTCCATTGAGTCCTTTTTTGAGATGAAGAACAGGGATGCCCCTGCAGAGGACTTGGAAGGCCTTATGAGCCCATTCTCCATGTTGCTGTCCAGGTACGTTCGCAGGTATTGTTTTTCTTCTAATGACAGTGGAAACATCCTACCGAAGGGTACCAGTGCACCTGGGGTGAGATCAATGCAACAGTCTTCAGGCCGGTGTGGAGGGAGCTCGACGGGTATCTTTTCAGTTGCCACTTCATTGAACTCCTTCAGGTAGTGTGGGAGACAGTGCACCGTTCTGACTTTGCAGCTATTTGTGGTCTTGACGGTCTCGAATCTTGGTTCGGCCAAGCATTCCGATTTGCATAGTGAAGACTGAAAACTAAGTAAGTTTTTAGACCAGTCAATACTAGGGTTGTGTCTGCGTAGCCAACAAATACCCAGGATAAGAGGGAAGTGAGCAGCCCTGATGATATCGAATGTGATACTTTCGGTGTGTTGTTGGATGGACAAAGTAAGTGCTTCAGTGGTGTGAGTGATCAAACCCGAGCTCAAAGGTTCGCCATCAACTCCTTCCACTTTTTTGATCTTCTCGTTTGGCTATCCTCTTGACTCCATGTCGTTCAGCCCAATGGGTATCCATGAAGTTCCCTGCTGCTCCACAGTCGAGTAGGGCTAAAGTGGTTACTTCCTTGGGGCCTACTCTGAGAGAAACTGTGAGCACCATCAACCGGGAGTCCTCAGTTGTTTCTGTAGAGGATACATAAAGAGGCGTGTAGGGACTAAGAGCAGCCCCTCGGTAATGCGTCCCAATGTTTACCGATGGCGAGCGTTTCCCGACCTTCTGGGTGGTACTTCCGGACAATCTCTTAATAAATGTAATGAAGATCCGCAGTACATACACAAGGAACCCTCCCTGCGCCGTTTCCTTTCTTCTGGTGTGAGCGGGGCTCTGGTGGTTCCAATCTGCATGGGTTCTTCTTTAGTTGTCCGTTGGAAGGGTACAGATGCAGGTGAGTGAGTCTCCACGAGAGGGGGTACACTTAGCCTGGTCTTCTTCCTTTCTTGACGTCTTTCCGTCATTCTGAAGTCAATTCGGAGTGTAGCTGTCAGGAGTTTGGCGAAAGACACCGGTCTTTCTATTCGGGCTAATTCGTCCTTCAATTCCTCCCTTAAACCTCGCCGGAATATGGCATACTAAGCTTGTTCCTGCCAACCTGCCTCAGCTGCCACCTGTTTGAAAGTGGTGATGTATGTCAGTAGATCAGAATTTCCCTGACGGATGTCAAGGAGGTCCTCCGAGGCCAAGTATGTACTCTCTGTTCGCAAAAATGTTTGTTGAATCAGGGCCTTAAAGGCATTGTAGTCCAGTAAGACCGGGTCTGGCTGGTTTACTAGAGGTGTAGCCCAAGCCAGGGAATTCCCGGTCATGTGGGTGATCATAAACCCCACCTTGGCGTGGTCTGAGGCAAAGGTCTGAGGGCGAACGGAAAAATGAAGATTACAAGCGTCCAGAAACTCCTTAACCTTCTTTGGGGATCCATCGAACTTCCCCGATACTAGGGGAAGTGGAGGTAAATCAGTTAAAGGTCTTTCTCTGTCTGTAAGACGCTGTTGAAGGGTGGTGTTAGCTGTCTTAAGGTTCTGCATCTCCAGACTTAGACTTTGTACAGCGGCTACGAGTTCTTGTACCTGCTGTGGGGTGGCCATCTCTTTTAGGCGTCGCAAACTGTCACCGGGGTCGGTGATATCTTCGTCCGAAAGCGTAGTTTCTGAAATCTCCCCCTCCCCCGACTCTTCACCTTCTTCTTCCTTCCAAGAACCCTTCTTTTCTTTTCTTCTGGTTGACACCTTTTTTTTATGAAGATAGGGACGACCCCGGAAGGAAGCCACCGTGCCCCCCCAAGAGGGGAGACCAGGGGGCCCCACCCCCGGGATCGACCAAGAGGGGAGAAAGCCCTTAGGCACAAAAAACCCCTGTATTTTATTTGGGTGTTTTGAAGGCGTGGAACCAGGAATACTTGAAAGGGAAGAGCTGGTGGAAAGTGTCTGGAGGCAACACGAGAAGTGAATACACCAGAACACAGGCAGTCCAGTAAGCGGTCCGAGGATCTGGTACACAGGCTAGGATAGGAAGTGACTAAAACAGCAAGCAAAGGCAGTCCAGGGGAACAGGCCGGAGTCTGGTACACGGGAGGTCACAGCAAGCAATACTGACGGTAGGCGAGGAAGAGCAGAAGGAGCTGCACAGACAAGAGGAGAAAAAGACGGTAAGTGAAGATGGGAAGGAGGGAGGGTAAGCAAGTTGGAAGGAGGGCAAGGGAGACGGGTGAAAGAAAGTAAAACCAAGGGAGAGAGAGAAAGGCAGATAGGACTAGCGGAAGGAGGAACGAGGAACAGAAGGGGCCGGACTGGGTACGAGGACCCGAACAGCAGACAAGCGAGAGACTCGGAAGAAAGTCACAGGCAGCAAGCAACTCAGCCAACGGACGAAACCGGAAGCGTTGCGACGCATCCGTGAACCGGAAGTGGCCGGTTAAAACCCCAGGCCGCGGAGCGCCAAACCAATAAGAATCAGAGGAAGGGAAACCAGGAAACAGGGGGCGTGGCCGAAGCGAACGGAGCTAAGTTCCACGTCGCCAGCGGCTCCATAGACGCGAGGAGCTCGGCGGTATGACAGTTTAGCTTTAGAAGAATGTTGATTATGACCAGAAGGAAACCATTATGTATTTGGGGAGGACAGGATAATATGGCCTTGTCAGTTTACAAGTTATTGAATGGTGCGTTGAAAGGAAATGTAAAACACCTGGAGGTGTGATCAAGTTACCTTGATTCTGGAATGACTTAAGGGAGATGGGAGTCAATATGCAGGAATATACACATGATATCTTTTAACCTGGATGAAAGAGTGAGACAGATCAAGCTGCTAAATATGTCTACTGGACTCCTGAAAGAATGAACAGACAAAGAGTATGCGATTCCAATGCATGCTGGGGTTGCAGATGTAGGACTGGGTCATTGGAACGTATGATATGGGATTGCAAAAGAGTACAGACCTTTTGGAGTGAAATCGCTGCTGTACTGAACCTGATACTTGGTGTGAATATAGCCTATGATTTGGACACTCTGATTCTTGGAGATGGTGGATTGCTGGGGGATCTGAGCTTCTTGGGTGGCACAAACCTTTATACTAAGGGATTGGAGCTCCACCAACCATTCAAAGAAAACATTGTGGCTTCAAGAAATGAACACTCTTTCCCACACTAAGAGGGCTATCCTGAAATTCCACCTGAAATGGAAGGTTTTCAAGAACATTTGGAGCAGATTCTTGGAATTGGACCTGGAGTGATTAGTCTTCACGTGGTTTTCTGGGGGAAGGGGAAGTCTTGATGTTGGAAGTTATCATTTCTATTTTTGTTCTCTCTTCTTTAGTTATTATTGCTCATGTTTCTAGTTATGTTTATATGTCTTGTATTTAATCACAATAAATTCTTAATTAAAGAAAATGTGCTATTGAGTGCATGTGATTTGGGGGTAGGTCTGAAGTCTAAAGCTTGACCATGTACAGTGCAGCAGATTCCATTTCAGGAGAGAGGACTGACCATATACAGTATCATATGTGTGATTTAGGAGGATAGCTCTGCTAACGCCTGATCATGTACAGCACAGGATGTGTAGTTTAGGGACACAAATCCTTTGACTAATACCTCAGGGTATGGTGCTAATATCGGAACAAAGGGAGCCAGGGGCCTCGCTTCATGCTCACAACAACACCTCTGAGCTGCCACTGGAGCCACCAGATGTGGATTGGCCACACAATGGGGCTGCACATGTGCTACTTGCCAACTCTGTATTTTTGTATTTATTTTTTAATGTATAAAGCGCACAAACAGCCCAGGGGCATCAAGGCACTGTGACAAGAAAATTACTTCCATCCATCCATTCCAGTCATCCATTCCATCAATTCATTCCATCCATCCATTCCATCCATCCATTCCATCCATCCATTGATTCCATCCATCCCATCCATTCCATCCATCCATTCCATCCATTGCATCCATTGCATCCATCCATTCCATCCATTCCATCCATTCCATTCGATCCATCCATTCCATCCATTCCATTCCATTCCATCCATCCATTCCATCCATCCATTCATTGCACCCATCCATTCCATCCATCCATCCATTCCAGCCATTCATTCCATCCATTCCATCCATTGCATCCATCCATTCCATCCATCCATTCCATCCCTTTCATCCATTCCAGCCATTCATTCCATCCATTCCATCCATTCCATCCATCCATTCCATCCATCCATTCCATCCCTCCCATCCATTGCATCCATCCATTCCATACATCCATTCATCCATTCCATCCATTGCATCCATCCATCCATTCCATCCATCCATTCCATCCATTTCATCCATTGCTTCCATCCATTCCATCCATTCCATCCATCCATTCCATCCCTTCCATCCATTGCATCCATCCATTCCATCCATTCCATCAATCCATTCCAGTTACATGAGTTGCATTTAGAAATGTAGTCATTGAATTTCCCATGGGCCTGCCCCGCTTCCTACGATGCTTTTCCATAAGTAATGAAGTGTGAACACAGCACCGCCACCTTACATTATCCACTATATTATTGGAGGGAACTTGGTAAAGTTTCCAGAGCATGCTGCGATCTTCCATGAAAGCAGCGCCATGTCGCCAGTTCACAGTCCCATCAGGCACGACCAAAGGCCTGATGCAAATAATGTCTCCTGTCTGGTGAAGACTGTGCCAGTGTTGCGCATGCCAAAGCTTGCCCTTAATTAGATTATTGAAATGCTCTTTATGCCCTGGCAACTACAAATACTATAAATCGACTTCAAGTTCTGCAGAATGTTGCTGCTGGTATAGTATGAAACACTGGGAGAGATGGTCATATTGCCCAGTCCCTCAGAAAATGACACTGGCTGCCGGTAAACTCCAAACTCCTCTCTGGGGTACATAGACCTCTCTATGGGTTCACACCTGGTTACTTATTCTGCAATAGAATCTCAAATATTCGGTTCAAGCGATCGCGAGCGCTCAGAAGACCATGGCCTATCATAGCGTCTAAATACTGGAGCAAACTATCGGACAACCTTCGATCCTTTGGAGACATATACCACTGTAGAAGAAAACACTTTAACTATTCTTTTTTACATATATAAAAACAAAATAGGGTTTTTAGACTAAAGCAGGTCCTCCATTGTTTTTGTGGTCAGGAATCAATTCAAAGTCGAAACTTGAGTGTGCCGCAGACCTTCTACCATAACAGAGACGGCGCGTCCCCCAGTTCTAGTTTTCTGGAGATCTGTAGGGGTCCCACAGGAGGGAAACACACGAGGAGATTGGGCTGGCGCTGTGGAAGGCTTTCAGTGAGGAACCGTGGGTCTAATTCACATTTGGGCCTAGGTGCCACTCAGAAGGTCCCTTTACAGTAGTTCTAAAACGCAAACAGAGTTACTGTTACCACCGGTGGTGTCTCCACCTAATTACAAGGTTACTGCTGTTCCATCATATTCCATTGAGTAATGGAGGCATTATTGCCCATGGTAGGCATGGATGTATGGAATGTATGAAGGTCAAGCCTAGCTGAGAAGCAGCGGAGTGATGTACAAGGGGGATGTACCCCGAGGGTTATCGGTAGGGTGCCAGGAAAAAGTGCTGTAAAGACATGCATTGGCAACAGACGAGGGGGACGTCTGGAGGGAAAGACGCGTGATTGAGTGGAGCGAACATCGATTCGTGAGATATTCTTTGAAGAGTAGGGCCTTTCCTCAAGCGTAGTATCGAGCGAGCCAATCTGATATACAATGGTCGCTTGTTCTATTATGTAGCAGGAAAAGGCCTGTTTCCATGTCTTTTCCCCCATGTGCAGTGCGTTGTTTCCAATCTGGCGATTTCGTGGCTTCGGGTGGTGCGCTGGGCTACGGTAAGTTTCGCTACCAGGCAGAGCGGTGTTTTGGTTGTTACTGCTTTCACGCTGATGCAGGCTGTCTTATGATGCGTGCTTGAAAGGGTTCCTAGGGAACATCATTCAGGTTGTGGGGGCTGGTAAAAACACCAGCCATTTTTGCTGCCATTTTTAGGAGGTAATCCTGGCATTCACCCGCATGTGTTTTTCACACTTAAAGATATATAGACCCATTATCTGGTAAATTGAAAAAAAAGGCAGTAATACCTGTTTTGTCAGTTACAGACAGAGACACTCAGTATAGGTTTGGTGGTATCTCAACTGTAAATCTGCCAAGATAGAACCAAACTGAATTACGTTAACTGACATTTGGTCCGGTGGTATTACCGCCGGATTACAAGTAGCAGTGGCGCTTTTAGTCCCTATGTAATTGGAGTCCATAGTACTCCCTGGGGGATTTCAGCAGTAATTCTTCCAAAATGTGGCGGAAAGATGGTGGATTGACCTCCAGCTCTGGGCTGGAGGTGAATCCACCAACTTAATGCCAAACCCATAGTGACGTATTACCGCCGCATTTTACCCGCACTGCACAAACTTGTAATGAAGCCCAGACTCTTCATTAGTCCCAGAGTGTTTGACGTTTCACCCGAGCTGCAACTAGAAGAAAATGGAGAGTGTGCAGGGCTAGGATCGTATGCTCCTGGAGTTTTTAAGAATTAGCAGTCAGGCTGCCCCTGAAGGCAACACATCACATATTTTGGTAGGCCTAAATTTAGGCTGTTAGCATAGTCAGTCGGGACAACACTGAAGGAATTACTGCCTGCGCTCACATCGGAATTGACAGGAGAGGAAAACTAATGTTGGCTATTCTGAGGCAGAAGGAATCGTTTTCAAAATGGCCGCCACATAAGGATCCAGAGATAATTGGAAATCATCGGGACTCCCAGGTTCCTCACCACGTGAATAGATTGGGGCATGTTCCTAACTGGGGTAGCCAGATCAACCCCTGCCATATACTCACTGGAACTTGGTTTTATAGGGTTTCTCTGTTTTTTAGGGATGCATTTTATGGCTATTTCTAGACATTCATATGTCGATTTGTAATAGAAAAATGTTTTTGTGCCATGTTTAGATAAATATGTTTAAAGAGGTTTGTATTGTGCCATATTTAAATACATATGTTTAAAGGGGTTTAAGAAACCAATATATACAATAACAACAAATAAAAAAATAAAAACATGGGGAAGATAAAAACTTGTCCAGTGAAGATTTATTATTTGATTTCTGCTCAGCATTGTTATATGTTCTAACTTCAAATATATACATGAGATATGGCTCTGCCAACTCAATCAGTGTTAGAATCTGAAAAGAACACAACGGTGCTTTCTGAAAATGTGCACAGAATGCCATGCGGCATTTTTGTAATGGACCTGGCTTGTCGTAGTAGTAAAAACAGGTACAGGTCTGATAAATAGTCACTAAGCGCTATTTTCTACCACACTGCGACAGCGTCATCCATTGCACGCAGCTTTACGCGCAGCAAAGACAGCAAACATGGCACAGTGGCACTGTATAAGCCCACTTTACCTCACATACCTTTCCTGAGAAGACATTGCTTGCTCTTACCACGAGGACGCTGTAAGGCTCTACACTCACAGGCGTTTCTAGGGGGGCCAGAGTGGGTATAGCCCCAGGTCTTTTGGTTGTAATCCCAGATAGAAGCTCAGGGGTCGCTAGCCCCGATTCCCGACAGTCCCAACATTACCCTAGCCCCGGATCTTTTCCAGACTTAGTAACACCCCTGCTCACACTGGATTGCTCAGCAGGGGCTGCTGTCTCTTAGTCTGCCTTGCTGCCACTCCCGATCCTCTGGCAGCAATGCAAGCGCTTTGCTTTGAGCCACCTGCTGCTCTTATCTGCCACTGTCACACTACCCTGGTGTCCACGTGGAGGTGTGGATCGTCTCCGGGAGAATTTACAGTGGATCTGCTAATACTATTGCAGCTCTCGCCTGTCTAGTGGAACCAATCCAGAGAGTTACAATCCAATGAAGTCTTCAGTTCTAAAACTGGCCCATTCATCTGTAATCAACGCAAGAGAAGATCCCAAATTCCTATGCCTTTGAGCAGGGAATGTAGGTTGCTGTGTGATTGCTTTCTTTGATTACTCTTTATTAGGCTAACTGAAATGACTATGCTAAAATGGTGCCCCTCAAATACCCTTCCTCTTCACAAACAATTGAGCTCAGATTAAAAGCTATGATCTGTTTCTTCTGTGGGCACCAAGGCAATGTTTACATTTGTTTGCTGGCCACTGATTGGTTGGTAGTGCTCCCTAGCCCATACATTTGTTAAGTTATTCACAAAAACGAATAATTGGAAATAACACAATTGTAGAATTTGGAAGATGGTCCATTGGCCCTTTACAAGGACTGTAAGAACCATCAGCACCTCCTGCAGACCATTTCTGCATCTCCCTCACCTTCCCCTGTATGGGCAATTGGCCCACAGTGTAATGGCACATTCGATGACACAGGCAATGACAATTTATGTCTCTAAATATCAGTCTGGTCCTCACCTTGGGGTGCCTGTGTTGCGGCTGATCTCAATCTAATTTGAACCATAGGTAAATACAACACACTCCACTTCGTTTTTGCTATGGTTGCACTGCTATCAGAAACAGCTGGCATGGCTCTAGCCAACATGCTCCTGATAGTGTGCCTCTCGCCCACAGAGCTAGAGAGAGAGAAAGAGGGAGACAGAGAGCTACTGCTGCTATATTTTATTTTGTCCAATGAAACCTCAGCGTAATTATCTTCTCACATCACACGCAGTTGGGCCTGGGTGACCTATCTGATCTGTTTTCTTTTTTTAAAAAAATTTGATTTATGAGGTCCGACCTATTTCCCCTGCTGGGCTGAATCTTTTGTGTGACAAAAAGTTGTGCCAAATATTCAAGAAGGTCTTTGGCATATCATTTCAAACATCCTTCCAATCCACAGGGTGACTTGGAAGGATCATCTGATAATGATATAATTGCTCTTCTGGATCTGGTGGAAAGATCTTTGCAAAAGTTGCATGTGAGCACGTGTTAACATAGGCAAATGAAAGCAAAATTGTCCAAGTCCCAAATCTGGCTGTCTAAAAAGAAGTTCAACTATGTTGCATTCCTTGATTTAGGCGTCACAGGGTAAAAGTGCTTCAAAAGGGGACATTTAGGGCCCGGTTCATGGAAAAGTGTGCAGAGATCCTGCAAAGGCCGCGTCCCGAGAATGCCTCTGCGCGAGCCTGCACGCATAATTACTTCTGCACACTCTACGTATTCATGAATTGTATGCGCAAAGTGACTGTATACGCAAGTCGCAGCTGGAACGCCCAGACACGCCCCCGGCAAAGCAAAAAGAGATAGATGCAGCTAGCTTTGCGTGCTCCTCGGATGCGAAAAGATGCACCTTTGAAACAGTGCATGGGGTCCACCGCAACCAGGTCTGCACCTCAGGGACAATGCATGGGTCCCCCGTAACTATTACCGGAACCCTGACAACATGCGTACAAATATCCGTAACTCTGGTTAGACTCTGGAAAATCTGCATGCAAACCCCTATAAACTGTTCATGCACCCTGCTATACTGGGTGAGCGCACCCCTATGTTAGTTTTGAAGCCTGTCTGCCTGCACGCACATCTAAATCCAACATGCAATCTCACCTCACAGAGGTGATTTTTATGCGCAAGTGTCTGGATGCCTGCCTTCGGGTGGCGGATAGATTCAGGGCTTTGCGTGGGCCTTACCCCGACGAGAGCTTGCACAGTCAGATCCATGAATACACTTTGTTCCGTGCATTTGTGGGCATGCGTTGGACTGTCTGCAACCCATCCCTTGTAACGCCCACCTTTTCCCATGTTCTTCCCCATTTTCTGTGTTCCTCCTCCTACTCTGCTCATTGCGGAGGCAACGCCCACACTCTGCGAGGTGTTTCACGCAGGGCGATCATCTGCACACAGAGACGTGCCAAGCCTGCTCGAAGTCCCGGCAAAGTACAAAAATGATGTCCGTGCAGTTGATTCCATGAATCGACAAATGGGATTTGGTGCGTGGTTTGGTGTGCAAAGTCCCTACTTACTGTGCAAAAAATTCCATGAATGAGGCCCTTAGACTTCACCACTGAGTTCTACTGAGTAAAAGAAGTGCTGCCCAGGAGGAAGTTATCTGAATGTGAGCTACTAGATGAGAAATTGAAATTCGCCATTGCCTGTGCTTTGATGCATTGGTGCAAATTTATCTGGAGGAAATTGGAATATTTTCACATAAAAGCCTTTACTACTAACACGATCATACAAAGTGCATTTGGTCCCTCTTTATTGAAAGTATATCCCAGTGACCTTCCAATTTCATGTTCACCATCAAACAGACAGAACCTTTCCAGGCAGGTTGAGGGAATTATATTTAAAAAATAGGTCCTATTCTGAAGGTATTCGTTATTTGGATTGAAGGAAAATTATGACAATAATCACCTTGAAATAAAATTCAATAAATAAAAACACTATGTTTTTTGGGAACCAGTTTAGAGGATTTTGCTGAGTAGACGAAATTTGCAATCTAGGGAAATGTCACTCCTACAATTATCTGGGGTCATGTATCAGTGATATCGTGTTGGGAGAAAGATTCTTGGGCACTTAAATAAATGCAATGCTGGCTTTACCTGCTTGAATCGCTCATATGGGGAGGTGATGACAAAACCACTGATTGAATTGAGTAACTTTGATATTTAATAATATGAAATGAGGGTTTTTGTCATGGCGTTGAGATGTCGGAGAGGGGAACTGCTGCATTAATTGTGATGAAGTAGAAGGTTCGACCTGGTGGAAATATAAGGGAGCAGAAAATGCTACCCTTGATGAATCGATGAGAATCAATAAAAAGACCATTGGGCAATTTATTATTGATATACCTCTGTATATATTATTTAATAATTTTCACATTTTGTACAAAGTTTTAAACCTCCCATGGTTTATTATTGAATGGCCTACCAGATGTGTTCATCTTCAAATGACATTAGTCCTAGTGTTGACAAGTGCGCAATCACCCACTCCCCACATTAATCCAACAGCGACATGGATTTAAATGAAAGTAGCAAAGACAAAGATAAAAATCGATTTGTTTTTAAAATAGTCAATTCTTTTATTAGTCTTTATTGGAAATGTGTCCTCTTTACTTATTTATTCTTTGGTTAAAAACGTGTTTTGCTTTTTATTTAATGTTCTTTTATTTTGAATATGTATTTTTATTTTTGTATTTTTGCATTCTTTTAAAAACTTGAAATGTTTATAAAAAACATATTGATTTCTCCAACCATTTCTGGACACTGGCCTTCTAAAGTTGGAACTTGGCCCACCTGTGTTCCATGCTTGGAAACACTGTAAAGTCCATGCTCAATAATAAGCATACATATTCCAGAGCGAATGTATTAAGAATCCTGGGTATTTTATCATTGCATGTCTTTGTGACAATTGTTTTAGTCAATTTCGGTGCCATGAAATGTAAACTTCTCTCCTAGTAGTGACGCAGAATGAGCAGAATGGGCTCATACACACATCGCGCATCAAAGCGGTGCAGCAAAATAGATGCAGCGCATTCCCAATCTCTGGCACTATTTAAAATTATCCTTACAACTTGAATCAAAAATGCTTTATTTCAGCACAAGCCATGAAAGTCAAGTTAGCAGATAAAAAAAAAACATACACACATCACATCAATAATTCTATATCAGCGAATTAATCATAAAGTTAAAATGAGCAGCCAGACAAACCAAATAACAGAGTACCAATTACAGCCACGAAGTCCGACTTCATCTCCATATTATTCCAAGAAAAGAAAATGTGCATAAGAGCATAATGATAGGCACAGCTTTAAGTTGCTTGCTTTTTATTCTTTGTGTTGGAATTGGATAATTTTGCAGACTCCAATCCCCTGTTGGGTTAACAGTGAATTCAAAGAAAAAGGAAGCCTTCTAAAACCTTGTCATTTTAAAATCACTATGAAAGTTAATCCTGTACTTCGTGCAGAACAACGAACTCTACGGCCTTCAGACAGTCTGTACCATTTTTGCGTGTTTGCATTTTTACAGTTTTGTATTGGCCATTAGACTAAAGGAGCATAGTTAGTGGTGCAAGATCATGGGAGCTGTATTGCCAGAATGGAGGGCTGAACACGCAAATTGTGGAAAACCGTACACCTAGTGGCTGTGAAAACCATGGCCATAATGGGGTGTAATGCCTTTTAAAAAGGCAAACCCTTTTCCCAAGTTACTTTATAAATCCTTCATTGAAGTGGATCTTTGAAATGATTTGGGTCTAGTTGACCTAAAACATTTGACCTAATCACATTTGATTGAATTTATTTGACCTTTTTTTCGGTCTAAAATGCAGGGGGAGACCCCGTGCACCACCCTGCTTCCCCGCAACCTAATCTATACCCTTACCCAACCCATATTTATATTTAATTAAAATTTGACAGAAAAAAAGTCAAACAAATTCGATCAAATAGATGTGGTAACGGTGGAGAGAAAAGCATGCACAGTTTCCCCAATTCTTTATTGCTTTGTGTCAATATAGACTAACCCAACGATGCACTTGCCAAAGGTTTAATGTGTGTGGCCAAAAGGGCAAAGAGTTAGACAGAAAGAATACAACAACACCGACTTCGCTTGACCCCGCACCCCTCCCAGACCAGCCCAGCTGACCCGTGTGCTTCAAAGAAGTTACAAGTCTGGTGCTGACTAATCCTGGAGCAACACCCCTACATAAAATGTAATGTCCGGCCCACTTTGCCCAATGAGCACTACTGTATCCCCTATAGCACATGTCATAGATGACGTGTTTTTGTAATATAATGTGTATTTTCTGTTGTTTGGGCTGAGCACTCTTGGAGTAGCAGAGTCCTCTGCGTGACCAATTTTAACTTTATATAAAGACTTGTCTTTTACCTCACTCGCAATTGGTCCTGGTCTCATTCCCTACTGGACTGTGTCCATTAGTGTCCCATCATTTGGTTATTTCATTGTACGAGTGGGGAATGCCAGCTTTCATTTGGTGACCACAATGCGATAGCGTTCTTTTGTTCTTTCGGTACGAGACGTCCCCCGGGCACAGCGGCGGGATCCAGGGCGCCCCCGTCAAGGCTGCCCACATACGGCAACTGGTACGGTTAGAAGTACGCACATTAGGATAGAAGGTTCCACGGGTTCGGCTTTGCAAATACCCGTACTGCTCGCCTGAGCCGGGTGTGGCCATTGAGTGTGGGGCGGCACCTAGACAGACCGGGTCCGGAGGCTCTCGGATTAATACGGACATGTGAGTATTAATTGCGAGAGATCCTAAAAGAAGGTGGGGGAACAGGAAAGGAGTCAGATTAAAATGTTCTGGGCATATCTGATGGGGATAGAAGCAGGGGTCTTTTCTTTACTACTCTTTCTCTGCATATGTCCATTAGGATTTTTATAAAGCGGTGATAAGGTGAACAGAGGTAGGGGAACCTAGCTCTGCGAGGGGGTAGAAGGCGGCGCTGCATAGTGCTATCTCAACTAGTACAGGAGATTAAAGGGTGAAAAAGTAAACAAAGTAGGAGTCTTATGTAAGGAGAAGACTCGGAATAGTGTTACAAACGCTTTTTATTTCTCTTCCTTTCTTGTCTTTTAGAGGGAGGATCAGGAGGGGCCAGGACAGGGGTGAGACTGTGGGTGAAATAAGGCAACGTGGAATAGAGGAAAGTAGGCAGGCAGGGTCTATGTTTTAATGTCCATGCATCACGTTTAGTTCAATGTTGCATGATCTATGTTGTGTATGTCAAACTGTGCATTATATGTCAAGTGGCCAAGGTCTTGGTGCTCAAGAGATTGGTTGAAATTGGTTTAGATTGTCCATACTCGCACGCACACCCCATAAGTCATAATCAAGGCACGATGGGGTTGGAAATGCCACTTATGTATATATGCCAGAGTTAACCAGTGTATAGTGAATTTTTTTTAAAATACCACGAACAGTGGTGCACAGAAATGAAAGGGGAAGGTATGCCCCAGGTATTGCCTGAAGGTGGGTCATTTGATAATTCAGTGTTAGAAATAGTAGCAACATACTTAACCATCAAGTACAAAGGTAAACAACTCCAAAACAGAAGAGAAGTGTTAGATTTGTGGAGATTATTTGAAGAGATACCCCCGAACAAAAATAAGAGCCACGGTTCATTGCCTCAGGTGACAAGCAACAATGAGAAAGGGGAGGAGAATAAGGAACAAGGAGTGGAGCCTTAAAAGATATACCCACTACTGACGAAACCTGCAGAGAGATATAGTGACCCCATGTATGTACCAAAGCCAAGTACACACCCCAATTCATCAGCAACAGCCCCACGCCCATATGATTGAAAAGGGTCGTACGGACAGACTCTGGTAAATATAGAGCAACTAACACAGGAATTAGAGACACGATTAACAATGACACAAAAACAGTACAAATACGGCTCAGAGGGATATGTGAACAGAGCACACGCGTACAGAGAGGCAAGCAGACCCCGTCACCCCGAACGCTTGATACCCCAGTAAAATATTGGGAGATGACTGGAAAAAGGGGGAGATACTATTCTGCCTTAATAATGCCCCCGCTAGAATAATACAAGTCGAGCAACGAGAGGAGCAGGTGAGTACAAGGCAGGAGAGTGTGGCATCAGAAATGGAGGAAGATTACTGGAGCGATCTTGACGAAGATGAGGAGGGTGCTGGGGCAGGTGAGGTGTCACTGCTAAGAGAATCAGCGCCCGGCAAACAAGGAGTATAGGAAGGGTGGCATCAAGGGAGATTAAGAAATAGAATGGGAAGGGTGGCGGTAGCACAGAAAAAAGGGATCAAAGGTGAGTGCGGGAAAAGGGAAGAGCAAGTTACAGATGCCATTGATACATAAGGGAGCAGGGAAGACGCATTATGTCCCATGGGCACAAATGGATAAAGCCAATCTATTGAAAACGTTGCCTTTACTTTCAGGGGAAGCGAGTAAATGGATATACGCATTCGAGGAAAAATACCGCCGGGGTCCCCCTAGCAATAGGTGACGTTAAGAGTTTGTTGGTATCTGCAGTGGGCGATCAGACTAACAGGGTGTGGGCAAAAGCAGGGTTCCCTGGGGGTCACACTGGACTGTGACTGCCATGATGGAGCATCATTTAACACTCTGAGAGCCTGGGTATGGGACGCACTGAGGAGTACATTTCCAGATACTCCTGATTTGCAGTGAGTAATGCAGTGCACCATGGGGGAGGACGAGGATGCCGCAATTTACATTCTTCGCGTGGAAGATATGTGGAGGGCGGAGACAGGCATGCTTGGAATCAATCCACCTCCCTTTTCTACTTCATAATTAAGAGAGGCCTCCCAAAGGAAGTACAAAAGGCACTTGATAAAATTGCAGGGATAGACGCCAAAGGTTGCCCAGAAATACAGAGCATCGTAGTACACCACTGTAAGAGGATCAAAGAAAGGGAAAGGGAGACAATGAAGAGAAGGTTGGCAGACGAAGCAAAGTTAGTAAAAATGAAGGTCGCAGCAGTAGCTGCTGCCCTCACGACAGAACGGCAGGGAGATGGGGAGGAGGGGCCAATAGCAACACAAGCACAAATGGCGGTAAATTGGGCAGCAAACGGACAGGAGCAATGGGCAGGCGAGGAGCAGTACAGAGGGTCACAATGGCAAGGAAGGGCAGGAAGAGGCGGACAAGGTGGATACAGAGGGCCACGAGGGGTTATAGAGGCCAGGGGCCTAGAGAGGGAGGTCAAGGAGTGTGCTGTAACTGTGGTAGATGGGGCCATTTCTCAAGAGAATGCCGCAGCCACCACGTAGCACCATATAAAAATGAACAACAGTATGGCCACCTCCACCCAGGTAGCCCCTATGGCCTGCCTATGGGTGGATACAGACGCAAAGAACATACAGACCTCCAGTACGCATATGAACACAGAGCACCCCCATAGGTTACACAGCAAAACCCACTGCCACAGAGTCACATGACACCCATACGCGGAAACTCATTCGCCACCACAGCAAATGGAGGACCGGCACCATTCAGAGGGGTGGCAGTCGTGGGAGACAACAATGAGACATCCAGCATATGACAGCCCACAGAGAGCACCCTCGTGTCCAGTACTATCGACGACCCTCTGCACAGACGAGGAACCACTGGTGGGGGCGGAGATAGGAAACAAACAGTTCATCTTTATGGTGGACTCGGGTGCGGAAAAATCGTGTCTAAAGGAAGGCAGGTTTCCGCTCTCAGACCGCAAAATTGAGACAAAGGGGTTTTCTGAGGCAGTGGTCAAGGTTCCATATAATCAAGATTTGGATGTAACAGTGGGGGGAAAATAATGGGGGCACCCCTACTGTATTATGAAGATTCACCTATAAATTTACTGGGGAGGGACCTCCTCAGCAAGCTTAATATGACAATCTCCATCATGGAAAGAGGCATAGTGTGTTCAACACCAGGGATATGTGCAAAGAGGGCCATGTTACTCATAAACACACAAGCCAATGAATTACCAGTCCGTGGGGCTCCATTGACCCAGACATGTTTGTGCAAGGGATACAGGTGTTGGCGAGAGTAGTCCCCGAAATAACACGCCAAGAGTAGCGAGTAATATCAGAGTTTGTATTTCGCCCTGTGGCAGCCCCAGAGGTAGTGCCCGGGTCGATAGTGTCCATAGATCTGCATGGTGTGCAAGTATCTGCTTGATGAATAGCGGTAATGGGAATGGACATGCATGGGTGTGAGTGGCAGACGGTGCTGTGCATAGACCCTAATGTAGCACTACGTGACCTATCAGATGAGGAGCTCTTCACTGACAATGACACTGACAGAGAAATAATAATGGAGATCTCCATTCCATGCAAGAAAATGATTCAACACAGACAAGTGACGACACCAGTCATGGCCCTTGTCAGTGCACCGCTGCCATTTTTCAACCAAGACATGCAACAGGTACCATCCATACTGTGGACGGCAGGGCCCCACAATGTAGGGCTCCTGCAGGAAGTCAGCCCGTTAAGATCAAGCTCAAACCAGCTGCGATACTACCCTGTGTAAAACAATATCCATTGTCGAGAGAGGCCGAGGAGGGGATAAAAGAAACAATAGATGCCCTATTAGAGCAAGGGATCATTGTACCATCAAATTCACCCTGTAATACTTGCATTTATCCGATTAAGAAAGCAAAGGGTGTGGCTTGAAGGTTGATAGCGGACCTAAGGCCTCTTAATGACCTCATACAGAAGGAGTTTCCACTTGTCCTAAACCCCGCATCCATTTTGTGTAGCATTCCAAAGTCAGCAACATGTTTCACAGTGATAGACTTGAAAAATACATTTTACTCGGTACCACTGGACCCAGAATCACGATACTTCACAGCATTTACCCTTTGGGGAAAAATATATGAGCATTGGCAGTTGCCCCAAGGATACTGTGAAAGCCCAAGTATCTTTAACAGGATACTACATGAAGACCTCAGAAACATTGACACAAAAAGCACTATTATCCAGTACAACAAAAATTGCAGTACAGTCTAACTCAAGTGTTGTATTTGGGGCAACTGATACCAAAAGATGGTAAGAGAATCATACCAGACAGAGCAGCAGCGGTGCGTGCAGTCAATAAACCCAGCACAGGAAAACAAACGCAAAAATTCCTGTGCATGTGCAATTATTGCCGAGCATGGATATTGGACTATGCAGCATACACGAACCCCCTATTGCATGCACTAAAAGAAGCACAGAGAGAAAACACCACATTAACATGGACCTCAGAAATGAATATAGCTTTCGATACACTCAAGGATTTGATTTCAACAGCACCAGTTCTAGCAACCCCTGATTATGACCGTGAGTTCTACCTGTTCTCACACTGTCATGGAATGCTAATGACAGCAGTACTGACACAGAAAATGTCACTAGGGCACAAGCCTTTAGCGTACTACAGTGGAACACTTGATGCTGTAATGCAAAGACACTTAGCATGCGAGCAGGCTCTTTCAGCCGCCCCGTTCACAATTGAGAAAAGCGCCACCATTGTTATGGGATGTTCAGCGATGTTGTTCGTTTAAAAGTCATTGTTTGACATCCTTGAAAGATCAAAATCCACACTGACAACACAGTGAGCCAAAGCATATGAGCTTATTTTGTCCAGTTCAAACATACATATAGTGCGGTACAAAACAGTAAACCCAGCAACATTCCTTACAGAGGCCTGCACTATAGAAGATATGCAAAACCATGACTGTACCATGTGCAGAGGGGAAGATGATGACATGCCCAAAGAAAATAAAAATGCCCTAGAAGAAGGGGAGGTGTATTTTGTAGATGGGTCCGCATCAGTGTGCCCAGAGACAGGAGAAAAGCATGTAGGGGCAGCAGTGGTACGGTTGGAGGATGGAGAGTATGAAGTGATAGAGCAAAAGAGATTACCCATGCACTTTTCAGCCAAGGCAGCAGAACTAGTGGCACTAATCAAAGCTTTACACAAAGCAAAAGTGTGTGCAGTAACAATATACACGGACTCAGCTTACATGACTACAACAGTACACAGGGGATTGTCACGATGGGGGAGAAGAGCATTCAGGAGGGCAGCTGGGTCCTTGGTACAGCATGCTGTTGTACTCAGGAGACCCCTGGCCGGCCCATAGAGCTGAGGTTTGCTCCGAAGTACTTTAAGACGAGATAGCTGCACCTTGAGATGGATGGGGGTGCAGATTTATTACTCCAACACCAATCAATAAGGACAACTCAATGGTTTGGCAAAGGGAGTCCGTTTAATGAAAAGTACAAAAAACGCGGAGTCATGGCAATCAGCAGTGATGCGACAGTCCGTCTCGCTTCATCTCCAATGAACTTCATACAAACAGTGACATTTATACTCAAAACTCATCATAATTGACGTGTTACACTTAAAAGTTAACATGCAATTCTATTGGCTAGGAAAAGGTAACTTTAATATAGGTACTATATCTGTATATGGTAACGGAGTGAGGGGATTGGGTAAATACTGTCAGGTGGGCGTCTAAGCCTTTCCTTCAAAAATGACTACTCTAGACATCACTAGAAGTATGACGTCCCATTGGTTCTACCAACTATAGGACCCTAGATTATTTGGTCCATTGTGATTGGGTTAGCACCAACCCCATGCATACATTTCCACTTTGCTTAGCAGCACGCAGAATGGTCAGCTAGGTGCAGCGTGCCACCTCAGCTACCCGGCCTTCCTCCAATTAAGGTTACAATCATTCATCACTTCAACAACTATGTGTCAATTATGTTACTGTGGTTGGAATAGAAACTGAATCTTCTGTCTGGGAAAGTTCCAATATCTCTTCTGGGTGGATGCCAAGTGTAGGTGTGAAGTTGTGCTTCTCCTCGCTCGGATGGTCATGTGATGCAGACATCGTGAATTTGCCTAGATTGGCCCTCATTACGACCCTGGCGGATTTTTTCCGCCAGCGACGGACTTTCCGGCCATGGCGCAAAGTCCCTTTACGCCATGGCGGATGGCGGACTTACCGCCCCATTCCGAGGTCGGCGGGGCGGTAAGTCCCCATTGACCCATTTACCCTTCCCCATTCCCATTTCGGCCCCATAGGGCTCAATGGGAGTGGGGAAGGAGTTAATTACGCCACCGTAAAATACGGTGGCGTAATTAACACCAAGGTCCCAGAGCGCCATGGATTTTTCCGCCCGCAAAAAGCGGGCGGAAAAATGACCATGGCGCTCCAGGAACTCGTAGTTGGCGGTAAGGGGTCCGCGCAGCTAACGCTGGCGCAGACCCCTTAGCGCCAGGGTCGTAATGAGGCCCTTTCTCTCAATTTGTGCATTTAATTCTTATTCAGCTTTCCACCTGCCTACGCTTCCTTATCTTGACCTTTCAAAGACAAGATAGTCTGTTCTTAAGTTTCAATTAGATGTAGCTACTGTTCGTTCCTTCTATTGGTATGACCTTGGCTCTCCTGGCATGAGTTGCATCTGCTGAGTTTCGATTCAGCCGTCTCTTCTCATTTTGCTAGAATATGAATCTTGTCTTGTTTGGCCTCTAGTAACCTGAGTTGATTCTGCTTTTTGTGCAAAGTAGAATCGCACTTATAATAATGTGCTTCGTTTTGAGGTAGATTATGTATAATGGCGCTTGCAGCGCTATTCTTCTAATTAGGATAGCAAGCTGCACTGTTTTCTTAGCTTTCTTGCGGTTCCAAGTATATGTACAGGTGTAAACTGATTGACTGGATTCATTTTGCTTACAGCTTAACTCTCTTACGCTTTGATAGCTTTCTATCAATTTAAGCTCACAATCTCTTGCCTCAGGGCGTTTCGTCTCTTTGTGTCATTCTTGGTTCATCATTTGTTCTATCTGTGAGTCTGCCCGGGCTCTTAAGACGTCAACATTCGTCTTCCATTAAGACCTTTTTGGTTTCTACCGGGACTGTACTTAGGGAATCTTCATTTCGTCTCATTTGCTGGTAAGGTTTCCTTAATGGATACCTTACTGTCAATGGTTTTCTTGGTAGCAGCGCTTCAATAGGTGTTGCTCTTCTGATATGTACTGGGCAGAGCCCTACTCCGGCTCTCTGCTGGTTTATTTGCTCATCATACGTCACATATTTTGGCGTGAACGTTCCTGGTACTTCAAAATGGGTGATTGGAGTGCAGGTTTTATTTGGGACCTCCTCTACACTCCCCCCTCTTTGGATGCAATTCACTTGATTCTTCTATATTTATCTTCACTCCATCGCCTGGGTTAATTCCTTCTTCATCTTCTGGATCTATACATGGTGGTTTGAAAAAGTGTCTCATTGGAGTCCATATCTTTATTACTCCCTTCAGGCTTCCTGCTGTTCTTACATGTTCATCTTTATTCCATGTCATGAGTTGACATTGTCCATTTGGGCTACAGTAAACCCATCTTCCCGCATAGTTTCTGTGCTTCCTGGGATAGAGAAACTGTGTACCTTCTGGCGCGTGCCTGCTGGCCTTCACAAAGTCTCGTATTTCTTCATCAGTCAGGTCTTTGGGCTTCCATCCTGGCTTGACATCAATCATGATCTTCATCCCTATGGCTTTCTTCGCAGATTATTGGCATTGCGAGATTACTATCTTGATAACACAAAATCCTAGTAATATCATCTCTAGCAGGGCTCCTAGGAACTTGAATATGTCTGCCATCCATTGTGGGACCCAAGTGAGTAGTGATCCAAACCAGCTGTCATCATCAACTTCGTCAGTGTCGTCGATTATCTCGTTCTGTAGCTTGGTCAGCATACCTATGGCTTCTGTTAAAGTTCCAATTTCCTCGTCATGAGAAGGTATAAATGTGCAACATGATTCTCCTATTTTTGCACAAACTCCTCCATGCATAGCTGCGATCATGTCAAGGAAATATCTGTTCTGCAGATCAGTCGGATGGCTCTTAGCTCTACATTGATTGCATTGAATCCTTTTATGGTCGTGTTGATGGTCTGTAGTAACTCCCATCTGATTATCTGCAACCATTTAGTATTTACTCCAACTTGGATTCTTGGCATAAAAATCGTTGTGAACACTGATGAGGTGAGGCTGAACACCCTGTGTTCATATGGGATTGCATGAAATGCTTCTTCTAATTTAGCAGAGAAATAATGTTCTCTCTTCATTTGCGTCAGCAGTTCTACGGATCTTTTCTTCCTCGGGTGAGCATCTGCTTTCGGGAAACTGTCAATATTCAGGTCACTTTTCGGGATCACCAATGCTGGAACATGGACGTTCACTATCGTGCATATGCCTCCCCAGTCTCTTGGCAGTCTGATGTATGCTTTGGATCCACATGCCCAATAATGATCCATAATCACTGCAGTTCCATGCACCATTCCTGGAGCGTCAAAAACTCGTCCACAGTTCTGATTCTCTCCAATCTTTCTTGTGCTGTTATTTCTGAAACAGAACTTTGGGATTTCTAGTGGCACTATCTGCAAGGGTCCTCTTCTGTCTTTGACCCATGTCAGTAGTTTTGCAAGTTTTGGCCACAACGGCTTGCATCCGTTTCGCACTACGTTGATGGTGGGCTTGTAGTGACCGAAGACCATCCATCCTCGGCATATCACTACTCCTTTCTCCCATCCGTCTGGTGAAAGCACTGTTCCCCAAATTTGCATTTGGCCTTGATTCTTCCGAGCTTCTTCTGGAGTTTTTCCTTGGACATTTAGCTTCTGGTTTGCTTCTCTTCTGATCTCTGCTCCTTTAACTCCAGGCTTCTCATATCTGATCACAATGTGTTTCGTCTTTCCATTGTTTCTTGTCTTTATGTCCTGGACATAATCGTCTTCATTTGGATCAGTTGCTCAGTTGCCCATTTCAGTGAGGCATCACTACCCATGAACTGGCCTCTGGTCTTGCATATTGCTATGTGTGACATAAAGTGTGCTGTCTGGACATTGATTTCTACAGCTACGAAGATCTTGGACTTCCCCATGCTATATGGTAGGAGTGCGCAAACAAAGCATTCCCTTTCTGAATTCCATCTTCCAAATTCCTTCATGTGCTGGTACCAAATGTTGTTTCCCAGATGTGCTGTGCTGTCTAGGTAGTAATTTAGTTCATTGTCATCTCCATGCATGCTTCTCTTGATTCTTAATGTTTTCCTGTAGTTGGCTATGACTGCATCCCTGAATGCATCTTTATGGCTTTTTCTTGCTGGAGAATTATCAGGTATCCTGGTCCATGGTGCAGGCCTCCTCATCTGCGCCATTTGAGTGGACAAGAGTCTGGCAGCTCTTTCCCTCTCCTCATACATCTTTCTCCTGCTGGCTACTAATGCCCATACCAACCAGCCTGGTCCGGTGTATGGTTGTTTGTAGAACTGGTACTTGTCCCTTGCATTGGAACATATGTGCTTGGTATTACAGTCTCTGCGGTTTTGTTCTTCAGATCCTCTTGCAGTTTCCTTGCTCTGGCTATGTGTGGAACTAATGAGTCTACTATCAATTGTGTCCGTGCAGAGAGTTTCTTAGAGTTGGCTTTTGTTTTCTTAAGAGTTTCTGATATAACTGCTTCTGTTGGTTTTCGTTATAACTCTTCTTGTTTTCTCACAACATCTGCTGTGGAGTTTCTTATGGCAGGCAGTTTCTTCTTCTCTACTGCTTTGGTTTGTGGTTCTGCAGTCATTGATACTCGGCCTGTTTTGTGTGTATTCAGTGTTTGCATGCTTGTAGTTGTCAGTGATATTACTTCATGAATTCCTTGCCGACTGTCAGGTTTCCTTCCCCTATTCAGGCTATTTTCCCTTATTCAAGTTTCTTTCCCATTATTTCTCTTTTATTATCCTTTTTAGATTAGCCTTGTGTGGGTGGGAAGTTTTCTATTGTAGTTGGTTTGGCCTTAACTTCCTAATTCAGAATCCTGAAAATGGAGTTTCACAGTGACAGCTCTGATTGGTTAGAAAACACTGCTGAACAACAATGAACATTCTAAACTGTCACTCTTTGCCTTTCATCATCTAAACCCCAGCTGAGAGGACGTGTGTAGTGGCTGCTCCTGCTTTAGACTTGGGCCTGGTGGATTTTATCCTTCAGGCGTTAGCAGTTGAGCGGCTACTTTCTTGGGGGTTTCAGGAGAAGCTATCAGCTGTCAGGAATTCGTTTTGAAGACAGGAAACTCTGAAGATCTTTAAGAAATCGTTCTGGAGATAAGTGACTTTGTTTTAACTGCCGCTCTGTTTATCTTAAAGACATTTAAGTGAGAATTCGTAAAATGTTACCTTTGAATTCATATTTTTGAACTTTCTGAGTGCGCTAGAACATTTGCGTGAGGTTAACGGGTGAACGCTATTTGTAAAACGCGTACTACGTGTAATCTGAAACTAACCGTTGAACCTTTGCGCGTGCAAGAGAATTCAACTGCGCGTGTGTTTTCAGCGCGTGTGCTTCCTAGCGCGAGTATCTGTTTGTCACGTGAGAACTCTATAGCGCGTGTGTTTCCAGCGCGTGTGCTTCCTGGCGCGAGAATCTGTTCGTCGCGTGAGAACTCTATAGCGCGTGTGTTTTCCAGCGCGTGTGCTTCCTAACGCGAGAATCGGTTTGTCGCGTGAGAACTCTATAGCGCGTGTGATTTCCTAGCGCGTGCGCTTCCAAGCGCTAGTATCTGTTTGCCGCGTGAGAACTTTATTGCGCGTGTGTTTTCAAGCGCGTGTGCTTCAGCGCGAGAACTCAATTGCGCGTGTGGTTACCAGCGCGTGTGCTTTTTAACGCGTGTACTCGACCGCGTGTGAACTCTTCTGCGCGTGGGTTATAAGGCGCGTGTGAATAGGCGCGGGAATTCATCAGCGCGGGAGTTTACAAGCGCGTCTGTTTTCTGCGCATGATTCAGTTTGCGCGTGAATTCTGCTTTGCGTGTTTTTACAAGCGCGTGTGTTTTCTGCGCGTGGACTTCTATTACAGTGCGCGTGTTCTTCAACGCAGGAAGTTTTCAACGTGCGAATCTTCTATATTAAGATTATCTGCGTGTGTGTTTAGCACGTGTTTCTTCAAGAATTCACAAACTTTATTGAATTGTAAAAAGTTTGAAAACTAAAGAAAAGTTTGAAAGAAAAAGAAAGAAAAAATTAAAGACTATTTAACTGGACAATTAGTGAATTTTGGAAAAAAGGCAAAGAGCAAAACTTTCCAGGTTTGCCCAAAATTAAGAAGTTGCTGTGAATTTCAAGAGTCTCAAGTAAGAGAGATTTTCAGCTTCTTTACAAGCTTCTCTAAGAAATTTCAAGAGAAGAACCAGGTATGATTCTTAATTATTAGTTAAGGATTTAAAGTCTTTTCCACTTTAAAGGTTAAGTAAGTAATAAAAGGATTTGTATCTGCTTTTCCTATATCCTCTGCAGGTTCAGCTTTGATTAGCCTTGATGTTGTTTTGTTATCCACTTCCCCTTTTCCCTTTGGGGTGTAGTTTGCAGAGCTGAATTGATATCTAGTTCTGGGAATTACATTTCAGGGGGATTGTCGGGGGTTCAGCAGCTTCCGCGGACACAGGACCTCTCAGCCTGACACCGACCCTGTCTCTGGCCTTTTTGTTTGTTTGTGACTACAAGTGTGTGTGTATTGTTGCTAATCACATCCATTTCAAGTTCATTCACTCCACCATCAGATCTTCTAGGGACTGGAATGTCTATATAAGGTCTGGGTGCTTTTGTAGGTTTTATGCATGCATCATTTAGTGGGTGCACTGAAATTGGAGTGCTTTGTGCCCCAATAAAGAATGCAGTTCTGATCGTTAATGACAGTAAAACGATAATCAATATGAGGCATAGGTACATTATGCCCCTGTAGGTCAAGCGGCAGCATTTTCTTCCAGAGACGCGGGGGTGCCTCTCTTCTTGTGGGAGGACCAGATTGCTGCTCTGGACTTATCTCGATCATTCAGCAAATGTCACTGTTTTTAGTCTCTTTAACCAATATCGTCTTTTGAGTTCTGAGTTTTAAGAGTGTCAGGTGTTCCACAAGTGTCCCCCCTCTCACGAGAGACAAATTGTCTCTTATATCAGGATACAGTTCTTTTGCTAGACTATGGGAAAAATCTAAATAAAATAACACTTTTATGAGTCCCTTTACTGTGCATGTTAAAAATAGGTTAGCTCCCAGTCCACTCCTCAGATTTGCTTCAGTCCTGAGGACATAGTGTACGTTGATCAGTGTGGAGGACTAGGGAAAAAATAGCAACAAATAGGACACAGGGAGTTCTTGACACTGCTTCCTTGATCTGTCCCTCGGCGGAAGGCTTTTAGAATCTCCTCAGATAGCTCCGCTGATGGTTAGCGAGTTCCACTTGGAGCACGATTACGTTTAGGAGCATTCCCATCTGTGCAATATTAGCTGGGTCTCTTATGAAAGTGAGGACGTCATCATCGATTGGTCTCCCCACTAGCTCTGTAAAATCAGTGACTAGGTGAAAGAGGACATTATGGGCCATCCTGGTGTCTTCTGGTGACAGGGACATCCGCCCTGTCTTGCTGAGGTTCGGGATTCTATGTTTTCTCCTAAATGTGAACAATGTCTGCACTGCCCAGTCATGCGGAGTGCATCTAGATTTATGATTTCATTTAAAAGATGGCTTAAATGGTCTGTATTTGCTGGGTCTCGAAGAAATGTGAAATTATCTGTTGTTCTCCCGATAAGAGTTGGACAGTCTTCGATTATGCGAAAGAACAGTGTGTTGATGAGCTCATCTATTTCCGCCTGTGTTGGGAACATTTGATTTCTCACTGTACTCAGGGAGTAGGATAAATTGTTAGGCAATGACAGTGAGGAGTTGTCTTATTGTCTTTTTGTTTTCAGGATCTTGTAGAAAGTCAGTCCCTACCAATGACATCCTTGGTGATGTCACTACTCCGGGACACCATAAGTGATTCTGAATAGGTTCTCGGTGTAAAATGAGTCGGGATACTGTAGTTGCTTCCAATGTAAGTGTCCTTGGTCAGAATTTGGCATGTTCTTTTCGCATCAAGGCTTAAATATGCCTCAGTTCAAAGTTCAAAGTCATCAGACTGTGTTGTGGCTTGTGCATGCAATTTTCTTCTTCACCCTGCAACTAGGATGCACAGAGTGTCCATTTTTTATGTCTTTATCCCCTTTTTTGCTTAGAGGAAGTGTCCAATTTAAGCCACAACTTGCAAAACGTTCTTTGTCTTTTGTCTGGATGGTCATGCGTCCTTCTTCCGCATCATGGATCTCGTCTGCGTGTGCTGTGGTTCTTCCCCGTCGCTCTTCGATTCTTCTCATTGGGTTGCAGGAAAGGGGGTCTTCTCAGATGTAGGGTTTGATATCACCGAGAAAAATCTAAGCTCTTCTGCCTTGTAGTTTCACTGCGGACGGAGTGCAGTCCTCCACTGTAAAAGAACCGTTGAACCTTGGCTCGTCACACTTTTTCCTTGTATGATTCTTCACAAGGAAGGCAGCTCCAGAAAAGACGGATGGAACACGTAAACCTTGACCTTGGTCTCTGTAGTGGTCTGAAATTAAAGTAAATCAAGATGTCATGCAGTTCAGATAGTTTTGCATTTCAGACCCTAAAACCTCTCTTGTTGACTGGGCATCACATCTAGCTCTATCTCGGGGTGTCAGAGGAGTTCTCATTCTTCTTCCTGTGGCTATCTCGTGTCGCGTAAGATGATGGTCGGACCCAGGTTGGTTCCAAAGTGCGTACAGTGCCAGTGGAAGGCAGTGCAACCATCCCTTCTTTAGAGTAAGCTTCAACTTGGCTATCCTTTCCTTTAACAAGCCGTTGAGCTTCTCACAGATCTCATTACCTTGTGGATGATACGCCAACGAGAACTTGTGCTTTATACCAAGCAGCAAGCTCATCTGCTCTAACACTACATTGACAAAATGAGGGCCATTATCTGACCTCGCACACCACCCACCTGGAGAACACTTCTCTCACAAAAAATGTGGCCGCATAGATAAAGTCTGGGTGTGTACATGGATCTGCCTCAATCCATCTAGAGAATGGACACACCACAACAATTGAGTATCTGTACCCGTTACATACTTGAATCATGTCGACGTAATCATTACTTTTAATGTGTGCCCAGCCGTGAATTGCTGACAAATGATACAGTTTACCATAAAGAATGCACCGTGCTCTGCTAAATTCGGTATGAACCAGTCTTCTGCGAGTGTTGCTGCTAGGTTCTCTTTTGTCATGTGCGCCGAGTAATGTAACTGCTCCAGTGCTATTTTTAATAGGGCTACAGGCATTACTGGTTTACCAGTGCTGTCTTGTCGCCACAAGCTGTCAGAGGGGTTTAAAGAACACCCTCAATGTTTCCACAGGTTCTTTTCTTCCTGTAGCGCCTCCCCTTGGAATTCCATTAGCTGTGTTTGCCCCAAATTACTGTACCTTTCAGTTGCAGTTTGTGTAACCATCATTCGCTCGTTGGCATGGATAACTTCCACTTACATGATTGTTTCACTTTTGGAGGCCATATGCTTGGCTTTCGTGTCTGCTGCTTGATTCCCACGTGAGATAAAATCTGTCCCTTTCGTGTGAGTGGCGCATTTCACGACCGCTATGCCCACTGGGAGCTGTAGTGTCTTGATCAGCCTGTCCAATAAGGCTGCGTGCTGCACTGGTGTGCCGTCTGCTCGGAGGTAACCCCTCCTTTTCCAGCCTGCTAAGCCTGCGTGCACTGTTGATGTCACATAGGCGGAGTCACTGTATACTGTTACTTCCTGGTCTGGTTGATTCTCAATGGCGAGTATTAACGCCAATAATTCTGCAGCCTGTGCTGAATAATGAGATGGTATTCATGCACTAAGAAGCACTCAAAACTCTCCATTTGTTGTGTGCTTCATCACAGCAACGCCTGTGTATCTTTGCCAATTATTTTGGTTGAACCTCGAAGACCTGTCAATAAAGACGATCTCTCCTTCTGCCAAGGCATTTTCTTTCACCCTGGGGATTTCATCATAGAATTCTTCATAATTTGCAGAGTCATGTATGGGCTCTCCTTCAGTGACTGGCTCTGCTATGAACATAGCTGGGTTTACTATCTTACATCGGACTATTTTAATTGATGGATTTGATATGATCACTTCATAAGCAGAAGCTCTCTGAAATGTCAATGTGCCCTTTGGTTTATCTAGAATAGCAAATAGTGAGTGCTCGACGTACAACGTCATTGAGCAACCCATCACAATAGTTGCAGCCTTCTCTATGGTGAACACTGCGGCAGCTAAACTTTGTTCACACGGGAAATGACCTCTCATTACTGGGTCAAAATTCCCACTGTAGTATGCCAGGGGCTTGTACCCCAACGTGGTTCTCTGCGTGAGTACTGCCATCATGATGCTGCCATTTGTGTGTGAAAACAGGTAAAATTCCTCTGCATAATTGGGGATCCCTAGAACTGGTGCTGTGCAGATGGCTCTTTTGAGTTCAGAAAATCCTTTCTCCATGGTCTCAGACCATTCGATCTTTTCTTTTGTCACTTGGGACTTCTTTAGGGCCTGGAGTAAAGGCTTGGTGTAAGAGCTTTAGTCAAAGACCCATGCCCTGACATAGTTGCATAGGCCCAAACAGCTCTGCATCTTCTTTATCGTGAGTGGCTTAGCCGTGTTAAATATGGCTTCAGCCCTTTCTGGGGTTACTTTCTTTCCCTCATGTGAGATCAGCTGGCCTATGTACAGCACATCTTGTTGACAATATTGTAACTTTTCTTTTTTAACCTTATATCCTTTCTCAGCCAGGATAGTGAATAGCTGAACAGAATCGTGACTGCATTGTTCTTCTGTTGTGCTACAAATTAAGATGTCATCCACGTATTGCAGGACAACACTTTCTAGTGCAATATTGCTCAAATCCATCTGCAGGACTCTGTTAAAAATAGAAGAAGACTCACAGTACCCCCCGTGGCAGCCTCGTGCTTTTCAGACGCATTTGTCTGAATGTGAATAACGTCAGATCTTGTGAGTCACAGTGCAACAGGATTGAGAAAAATGCATTTTTCAGGTCAATCACCGTGAAATATTTTGCCTCAACAGGTATATTGCATACTAAAGGGAACTCGGCTTCAACAATATCATTTATTGGCCTTAGGTCTTGAATGGCCTCCACGACCCCCCTTTACTTTTTTGCACAGGGTAAACTGACGTATTACATGACGACTCTGACGTCACTAGGATGCCTTGCTCTATCATAGCAGAAATTGTCTTAAAAATCCCCTCATCTGCCTGGACATGGGATATTGTCGGGCTTTTGGTAGAATTGCTCCTGGTTTCAGTTTAATTTTCACTTCTCCAACCCCCTTCAAGAGGCCTACGTCATAGGGGCCTGTAGTCCATACTGAGACAGGCACCTTGGCTATGTCGTCATCAAAATATTCAGGATGATTTAGTGCCATCATCATTCTCTGAGGTACTTCTCTTTTAATCATCTTTAACCAAAAGGTGAGACTCACCTCCACCATTGTCTCTCCTATATCTGTTTGCTCTTCAAACAGATCATCTTCGGTGACGTCGGTCACTCGATATCCTTCTTCAATGGCGACTACTGCGCACCATTGTCAGCCCTCGTCGTCATAACCATCAATCAAGGCCACTCTCCCTTGCGCTGCAGCAGGGTGCATCATCAAGGGAAATACTTGTCCCTTCTCCTCATGCATCAGTATTCTTGGTCTGAATAAGAACTCATCAGGGATTCGCATGACTTTGTCTGCAATGCCTGGAAATCCTGCCATAAGCAAATGCATACCATATGCAAACAATTCCGACTCTAATGGTATGGCCCTCATGGCTATCTGTCCTGAGTATGCTCTAATCATTTTGCATACATTTGAGTGGTGCATTCCTGGAGTGGAACATACTATGCCCTCCTCCGTGAATGAGATTGTCATGTTTAATTTTGTCATTAAATCTCGACCCAAAATGTTTACTGGGGTCTGTCGAAAATATAGTAAAGGCACATTCATGTCACATTCTCCTATGGAGACTGGAAGTGCATTTGTGAAGGGAACACGACTGGTAAGTATCTATGGCCTCGCCGGACAAGGAAAACTTGCCTTCACGTATGCACGAGCGTGTTGCACCCGTGTCAACTAAGAAGGAATATTCTTTATTTACTATAATGACATCCACCCTAGGTTCCCTGTGAGGGTCTGGTGTCACTGATAGGATAGAACACATCAGGGTTCCCAGTGAGCTGTCCTAGTTTATATACACATTTGGCCCACTATGTGCTGGTGAAATTCCCCCATTCCCATTGTTACTTCCCATTTCAGGGTTCATGGTCTGCCTTGTGCTCATCGTCTGCGATAGTTGCAGCGGTGCCTGTTGGGATTGTCCTTGTGAAAATTCCCCATGCTTTGCGGTTGAACCCCTTGTTGCGCTCCTGGTGCTTGTTGTTGCACTGTGTGATTCTGCGCAGAACCCTGTTGAAAGACTGCAGGTGTGTTTGTCATGCCTGCTCCTGCTCCTTGGCCGTTCTGCATCATGCCTTGATTTCTACATGTGCGCGCCAAATGCCCTGTCATTCCACACAGCCAACATACTGGCGGTGGTCGGATCATTTGCCCATTTGACATATCTTGGTTACCATTTTGCATATTTTGAAAGCCTCCTTAATTATTTTGGAAACCTCCTTGATTGCTCTGCCATCCTCTTCCCCTAAATCCTCTTCCTCTGGGATAAAACCCTGTATTGCCCTGATTATTCTGCTGTGGACTAGCCACCTGCTGTATGCTTGATTCAGCTGTAATAGTTACTATGGCGCCCTCAAGAGCATATTTTGACAATTTCTTGTGCACCAATTTCGCTTCCTCACCCTTTCGAGTGGCTTCCTTTTTGCGATTCTTTTCCTGCAGCAGTCTACAATAATGTGCGATGGACAACTGTATTTCAGCCCAAGGCTTGGCTTCAATTCCCACCAATTTCTTGAGTTGTTTCTGCACCGGCTCGGGCAGCCCATGGCACAATATATGGTAAAACACAGGTATAGATTGTGTCCAAGATTCATGAGTCTCGAGCACCCATGCATCTTGAAAATTCTGGATTTAAATTAACGGATCTTCAGACTCCTTCATTTTTCGCGTCATTATAGCTCCCATATTTGAAGTATCTGGGTATAATACTCGTAGCACTTTAAATACTGCAGCTCTACAATTGTTAAATGGAGCTCTGTCATGCGTGGTATTAATTGTGGTTACACCAGGGTAGCCTGCTCGTGCCCACACATCGTCTGCTCTCTCACCAAGTATGGCGATTAGGAGACCCTTAATGTCCCCTATAGCTAACGTGTTTCCTTCTGTCATTTTTTCTAACTCATGTATTCACCTTCCAGCTCCGGATGTCAGCATTGGCAGCTTGTTTTTCAAATTTTCTCGATCCATGTGTGGCCATGGAATATATTGCGGTCTTACTCCCCCCTTCTCGAGCAACGGAAATTGGGATGCATAGCCCTCTCTCTCTTCTCTCATTGTTCTTCTGTCTATTGCAAGGGTAATATTCCTGCATCGCTGTCTGCCTGGCAATGTCCTGAGCCTATCTACATTGGGTGGTGATGACACCCCCCTCTGACCATGAGATACTTCTTCATGTCGGTCAGACTGTGTGGCTAACTCTGATACCCTTGGTGCAGATTCGCTAGTGTCTGACCATCCTATTCCTTTTTCCCTTGGGAGTCGTCTTTCGCTCTGTCTCTCTTCCTCATTTTCCTCACGCTCTTCCCTTTCCGAGTCGGACATTGTCTGTCCCCATCTGGTAAATTAACAAGGGGGGGTCCTGGGAGTCCCTCTGCCAGACATTAGCCCTGGTTATGAGAGACTTACCCAGAGTCTTAAGCTCACTATCTTTCACAGAGAAGAAATATCCCAAACATATCAGTCTTTGTCCTGCCCTGGGGCAGTCCAGCAACGAAATGCTAGGCAATTCTCCTCTGAACAAGAGTACCAACAGAAACCCCAGACACGTGTTTCGGTCTGGTTGGACCTCATCAGTAGGGTGGATCTGTGCCTCTCTAAGAATAGTGAGCAAGGGGTCCACGTCTGGATTTCCCTAGTAACCTAGGGTGAGACCCAAAGTTTCTTAAATATGCAAATTAACAAGGGGGGGTCCTGGGAGTCCCTCTGCCAGACATTAGTCCTGGTTACGAGAGACTTACCCAAAGTCTTTAGCTCACTATCTTTCACAGAGAAGAAATATCCCAAACATATCAGTCTTTGTCCTGCCCTGGGGCAGTCCAGCACCGAAATGCTAGGCAATTCTCCTCTGAACAAGAGTACCAACAGAAACCCCAGACACGTGTTTCAGTCTGGTTGGACCTCATCAGTAAGGTGGATCTGTGCCTCTCTAAGAATAGTGAGCAAGCGGTCCCCAACTAGTGCCTCTCTTTGTGTCCTCCTTACTCCTACTTATTTCTAATCTATCCAGGGATAGGTCTCTATTCCCACTACTTCGGGAGACATCCTCAGTATCGTAAAGCTGAGTGCTGTCCAGGCGCTTGTCTTCCCCCTCCCCTTGGGGTGTTTGTTCTAACCCCATCTCATCATATATTCTATCGAGCGTTTCTCCAATGCTTCTGGTGTTGAAGTCATCTTCCATATTTGCCCTAGACGTGTCTGGTACTGAATCGTATGCAGGAAAGAATTCTTCTATATCTTCCTAATCTACTACTGGATCGGGTTTTTTAACCTCTTTCCCCAGATATTCAAGATCGCGTGCTGTCTTCGCTTACATTCTATATCATCATCGAATTCTTTGCGTTTCCTCGCCTCTTCTCTGACCCTATCTTCTTCCTTTCTCTTTTCATTTCTACATTCATCTGCCCTTCGAATTTCCTCATCTCTTCTTCTCTTTATTCTTTTCTCACGTATCCTTTGCTCTTCCTCTAACCTTTGCTGTTTCTGTCTGTCCTGATCATTGGCTGCTCTTGGGTTGCGATGGAGCTGTCTCTCTTGCTCTTCGCGATATAGCTGTTCTCGGCTTTGTCTGTCTTTCTTTCTTATTCTTTCATCTCTTAACTCCTTCTCTTTTCCCTTTCCCTGTACATCCTCTATCCTTTCCTTTGGTTTTGCGTAATCAATGCCTTTGCCATCAAGTTTCAATAAAATGTGCCCTCCCATCCATTTGTCTTTTGTGAATGCTATCTCATCAGTTCTAACTTCATTTCCCTTCCATCTCTTCCCTTCTCTCTCTTTGTCGAGCGATGTACTTGTCTGTGCCTGATCTCTTCTTTCGTCATCACGTCTCCCTTTGTCCCGTGGGATTGTGGAGGCATTATTCTTATCCTTATCTTTTCCTTGATTTTCATCACTACTATGATTGATTCTCTCAGTGGGTATAATCAATCGTCCTTACTTTCTTCAACTTTCTTCAACTTTCATTTCGGGTGGGGCAGGTGGCGCGGTAGGCATCTCACCCCCCTCTGTGCATACATTAAGTATTCAATCTGTTGGCGGCTCTTCCACCTTTCCCTGCTCATACATTTTCCAAAGCTCCAGGGCAGCGAGGTGTTTTTCTAGCTTTTTGCCCGTGTATGTGGCATGCAAATATGTCGTCATGTGTTGTAAGATGGCTTTATATAAGGACCCACCTTGTGGCCATGGCATAAACATCTTGTGGGCAGTGCCGTTAACCCACTCTGTACAATATATATTTAGTTTGGGTGCATGTTTCGGCAACTGTTTGCATAAGTGTGTCAATGGAGTTATATTCGCCATTCTTTAAATCTGTTCCCTTTCCTCTTATATAACACTGGTCAACACTTTCGTGTGTCTTAAACAGTTCCAACATTATGAGTGAGCACCAAACACTGCAAGCTCCAATCCAAATGTTCACAACATTCTATACCTTCGGATTTAGTCAAAAAACATCAATTCATATGCGATTTTAACTCGGCTATTAAATCGCATAAAATTAAAATCAGATTTCTCTAAGAATCTTTTTTTGTTACATATGACATCACAACAAAAAACATGTAAGACAGACGCTTGACAGACTAGATGGACACCAGCTGGTCACAGTTATTTCTGCCTCTAATCATTACCCCTTCATGGAGTCTAAACGTACCCCTTTTACAACGTCTTTAACCGTTGTGGTAGTCTAATCGTTCCCCCTTTAGCTGGGACTCTGGGTACACGTTTCTTCTAGCCGCTTGTATTAAAATCATAGGAATAAGGTGAATCCTCTCACTTCTTGAGTGTCTTCCCCGGAAACCTCTCTCTTCCCGGGTGTCCTCCCCGGTACCCTTTATTTATTTAATTATTCCCGAGTCTCTTTACACTACCACTGTCTATGGGGAGCTTCATGGTCTACTCAGCCGAATGGCAAAGGACTCATGATATTGCCAAAGACCTAGAGTTACTTTATGTCGACAGTAATAGGTGTCTTATTCAAATCAATAATTGATAATCGATAATCGATAACCATCAAATCTCTTCTACCAAGTGTCTTCAGGAGACCCCCGGCCAACCCATAGAGCTGAGGTTTGCTCCAAAGTACTTTAAGACGAGATAGCTGCACCTTGAGATGGATGGGGGTGCAGATTTATTACTCCAACACCAATAAATAAGGACAACTCAATGGTTTGGCAAAGGGAGTCCATTTAATGACAAGTACAAAAAACGGGGAGTCATGGCAATCGGCAGTGATGCGATAGTCTGTCTCGCTTCAACTCCAACTAACTTCATACAAACAGTGACATTTATACTCAAAACTCGTCATAATTGATGTGTTACACTTAAAAGTTAACGTGCAATTCTATTGGCTAGGAAAGGGTAACTTTAATATAGGTACTATATCTGTATATGGTAATGGAGTGAAGGGATTGGGTAAATACTGTCAGGTGGGTGTCTAAGCCCGTGCTTCAAAAATGACTACTGTAGACATCACTAAAAGTACAACGTCCCATTGGTTCTGCCAACTATAGGACCCTAGGTTATTTGGTCATTGTGTTTGGTTTTCACCAACCCCATGCATACATTTCCACTTTACTTAGCAGCATGCAGAATGGTCAGCCAGGTGCAGGGTGCCCCCTCAGCTACCCGGCCTACCTCCAATTAAGGTTACAATCAATCATCACTTGAACAACTATGTGTCAATTATGTTACTGTGGTTGGCCTCGAAACTGAATCTTCTGTCTGGGAAAGTTCCGATATCTCTTCCTGGGAGGATGCCAAGTGTATTTGTGAACTCGTGCTCTCTCGGATGGTCATGTGATGCAGACACCGTGAATTTGCCTAGTTTCTATCAATTTGTGCAGTTAATTCTAAGTCGGCTTGCCACCTGCCTACGCATCCTTATCTTGACCTTTCAAAGACAGGATATTCTGTTCTTAAGTTTCAATTAGATGTAGCTACTGTTCGTTCCTTCTATTGGTATGACCTTGGCTCTCCTGGTGCGAGTTGCATCTGCTGAGTTTCGATTCAGCCGTCTCTTCTCATTTTGCTAGAATATGAATCTTGTCTTGTTTGGCCTCTAGTAACCTGAGTTGATTCTGCTTTTCGTGCAAAGGGGAATCACACTTATAATAATGTGCTTTGTTTTCAGGTAAATTATGCATAATGGTGCTTGCCGCACTATTCTTCTACTTAGCATAGCAAGCTGCACTGTTTTCTTAGCTTTCTTGCAGTTCCAAGCATATGTACAGGTGTAAACTTATCGACTGTATTCATTTTGCTTACAGCTTAACTCTCTTACACTTTGATAGCTTTCTATCACTTTAAGGTCACAATCTCTTTTCTCAGGGCGTTTTATCTCTTTGTGTCATTCTTGGTTCGTTATTTGTTCTATCTGTGAGTCCGTCCGGGCTCTCTTGATGTCAACATTTGTCTTCCATTAAGACCTTTTTGGTTTCTTCCGGGACTGTACTTAGGCAATCTTCATTTCGTCTCATTTTCTGTAAGGTTTCCTTAATGGTACTGTCTATGATTTTCTTGGTATCGGTGCTTCAAGAGGTGTTGCTCTTCTGAGAGGTACTGGGCAGATCCCTACTGCGACTCTCTGGTGGTTTATTTGTTCATCATACGTCACATATTTTGGTGTGAACGTTCCTAGTACTTCAAAATGGGAGATTGGAGTGCAGGCTTTATTTGGGACCTCCTCTACACTGTGCTTCTAAAAGAGTTAATTGAAGCATTAACAGAACCGACAATGGTGGGTCTGGCTAAATTCCAGGCTCGCACAAGTAATAATGACATCATCTCTTTGGGAATCGCGGCACCGGATGCTGCTGCCAAAGAAGCAGCCTACTTAGGAAAGGAGGTGAAAGGGGGATTCATAATAAAAGGAAATGTGGAAGAAGAGAAAGGTGATGGTTACAATTCAATGGCAACATCACAAATAATTGACTTACAAAACGGGCCCCACATGAGGAACAGGAATTATGGACAAAAAGAGGGTCTACCCAGTCATCCACTGACCTCCTCTGGTGACAAAATTGTACAGGAACTGTAGTAATGCCCTTGGAATTATTACATATAGCAATCCAGCAGTTACACTTTCCCGCACACACAGCAAAGCAACACATAGCAGCAGATATAGAGGAAAATCGGTTTGGGCCAGGGTTACAGGAACACGTGGCAAAGCTAACGATAGAATGTCAGATATACAATTCAGGAACAACTCTAACAACATTGAGAGGAATATTGCCACGCCCCATCAGACCATTCCGTGAATTGCATATTGATCATGCAGACATGGAAGAAAGGTGTAATGGAGCATGATATCTGATTGTGGTGGTCTGCGCCTTCTCACGTGGGGTGGAAGCAGGACCCTGCGCCCACCCGGATGTGAAATTCACAGCAAAATTTCTAGTAAGGGAAGGGTTTCCTCGGTGGGGGATTTGTGACGTAATACGCTCCGATAATGGGACGCATTTCGTAAATGACTTATTCAAACCAGTGACTGCGCTGCTGGGGATCACTCACAAATTGTATTCTATTTATCAACTGCAAGCTAACGGATTTGTGGAAAAAATCAACGGCCTCCTTAAGAGCAGATTGTCAAAATTATGTCACAATTTAAAGAAAAACTGGGTGTACTGCTTATCGTTGCCTCTATTTGAGTTGAGAAACCAGCCACCCAAAGACCCCCACTTGTCACCCCATGAAATAGTGACAGGGAGGCGCATGCATACCCCAATATCACCCTTAAGGAGAGTATCAGACGCACACAGAACAGCTACAATACTGGGTGAGGAATTCCAAGATTACTTCAGGAAATTGACTAGAGCAGCAAGGATAATAGCAAAGCAAATAGCTCCACCCTTTACACAGGAAAATGAAAGTGACACAGTAACACTGGCAGGAGACAGCATGCCTGGGGAGACAGTTTATGTGTGCAGTTTCATACAGCGATGGAATGCTCCACGATTTCATGGTCCATATGAGGTAATATATTGTACGCCTAATGCGGTAAAGGTAAAAGGGCTGAAATACTGGATCCATTTATCGGACATGTGAAAACCACATGTAGCGTTAATGTTCACACAGCAATGAACGATACAACGCTAAATGAAGCACAGAAAGTATAAAGAGGGGTGATGAAAACTGAAATACAATAAAGGGAAGAAACAAAGAGTACATGCAAAAGAGAAACAAATGTATATAAAGATGATTGACTTCCACAAGATGCGGAGCACCTATGTTCATAATTGAAATGACTTACTATCTCTGTTTCCTTCTTGCACCTTTCTGACTTTCCCTTACTGAGTTTCTCTCTCCCTCTCTCATGTTTTCACTCCCTCTCTCATTTCTCTCACACGAAGTACTACTGTATATGGTGACTTCATTATGAACGTGTTTTATGAACATATATGTAACATAGAGTAAAATGTACAGTTGAAGTAAAATAGTGTGTGCTTAACCCAATTGAGTCACACTCTGTAGGTTCAGCAATGGCAGAAACAAGGGCCCCCAATGCCAGTGACTCTGCGATAGATAGTAATAGGGGAAATGTTAGCAGTACTAGAATGTATTCATTTGAGTGTGGACTGTGCTGTTCTGCAATAGTACTTTTTACACTGTTATTTAGCCCAACATTTTATTGGGCCATACCTTTTATATCTATTGATATAAAAGAGGGGGGAGGAGGAGTAAAACTGATACAAGAAGGATCCCATTTAGTGTGGAATGGTTTTAAGCTAATATGGGCACACAATGTCCCCACCAATCTTATGACTTTACATAAAAATAAAACTGTTAGCGCCCCATTGGTTGACTATTCGACAACTGGCCATCCCGAGCATGAAATTAATGTGTATGACATAAATGATTCCAACCCTTATGCATTTACATTGCCACATGTTGATTTCTATACAGCCATACAACCTATCTCAAATGGTGATTATGTAAATGGTGAAAAACAAGCACCGAACCCCACATATGACAAAATGGGCAGGCAGTGAAGTAAAGGGAGGAGCGCAAAGATAATGGCTGGAATATTCCCGATCCGATACCAAACATTATTAGAAATGCAAAGTGGTCCAGGGGGAGCAGGAGGCGCAAAAGGGGGGTGGAACAGAAAAGATATGATGAATATCATGGTCTGGGTTAAGATGCAGTAGAAGATCCACGTCACCCAGACCAGTCTAACAAATGGTATGTAAACATGAGCACAATGGCAAAGCAAGCTACTAACGAAAGCTGCTATGTGTGCTCCTTGATTCCCCATGCCTCAGGGACCCCTAAAGTGTTGTTACCACAGGAGGCACCTGTTGCGGAGGCTCAGTGTCTAATTCTCCTTGCACTGTGTAGAATTAAAAGCACCTACCAAGTGCACACCATCATGCTACAAATGCTGCAGAATGGAAAGACTTGTTACAACAAACCACAAGGAGTGATCTGCATCAAGGAGCCATTTTGTGTCATCCGGGGGACAATGTTTTCTGATAACAAGTGGCAGGAAGAGCAAGTGACATGCAAGGCAGTGGCTTTGGGAGAACTGTCGGACGAAAAGCTCAAGTGGATCAAAAGCACATGCACTCCGATCTGGTGTCAGCACATCGGCAAACTAACGTGGGCAACGGCTCTCGAGAAACCAATCAAAGTACAACGTGAAATATCATATGAACTGTGCTTCCACGGAGAAGGAAAAGTGCCCCTACGCACAAACAAGAACTGTAGCAAGATGCTCATTATACCAGACATGAAGAAAGGAACAGCAGCTTTAATGAACACTTACTGGGTATGCGGCAAACAGGCATATTTGCACCTTCCGCCGTCATGGAGGGGCACCTGCGCTCTGGCAACGCTGCACTCAGCCCTGATGGTGATACCAGAAAGCCATATCTGAGATGAGAGGGTGCCAGCAAAGATGTCCCAGGCATCCCATCAATGAATGAAGAACCCCATGCATATGAGGTTTTATCGGATGATCAGCTGCAAAGCACAGTATCCCAAAAACAAAGATCATCAAACTACATCTCCGCAGAATCCTCTGAACTCTTGGCGCAAATATCTGACAAATTCAAATTATTCACCTCAGCAGAAACTTTCTTCGCATCCGTCGTTCCAAACATCCAAGCTTGAGCAAATGCAAAATGGTTACAAATCATCCGCTGGGAACTCATCCAGCTTGCCAACGACACAGAAGAGGGATTCAATGTCATCAAGGTAGAACTGAGAGCCCTGCGGCTGATGACCATGCAGAACCGCTATGTCCTGGACCTTCTAACTGCAATGGACGGCAGTGTTTGCTGAAAAATCGGCGGTGCATGTTGCACTTTCGTACCTTCTGCCAATGCGGACAATGGAACTTTATCACATGTGATAGCAGCAGTGCACAATCTCGAAGAAAGAATGAAGGAAGAAGGTGGAGTGCAGTCCAGTACGTGGTTCAACAACCTGTTCGAGTGGGTCCTGTTGTGGCTTGGCATGGCCGTGAAGCTGCTAATACCTATCATCATCTTTTTCTTACTCATTTTTTGTGTGTGCCAGCTGGGACTTAGGTGCTGTGCAAAATCCATTCCTAACAGTGCAATGATGATGGTGACAATGGGCAATGCAGCAGGGGTAGTACAGGTAACACATGAAGCGAAGGTTCAAACAGGTGAAGATCCAGAACCAAAATATCAGATGACTGCCATATACAACACCGGATACATTGTCGATCCACTATATCACACCACAATTAAAGAGCCCTATGAACTAGAATGGTATGTTGAAGTATGGGTAGATCTGGACAGGGGCTGTATATACATGATCTGTACCCCAGATGAATATGCACAGGTAGGGAGAGCCTTAGGTCGGTGTGGCGGGCCTGGATGCCGAGAAAGGGAACTCCGACTTGGAATGAAGCAGTGGTGGAGGAAAACGAACAGAAACATTTGGAAGACTTGCATTATTCATTACTTAAGTAACAAAAGGAGGAATGTAAGTGAGGACGGGTCTCCCAGGCCTCCCTTCATTCCTAATGACGCACATGATATGCTCATTCCATGGTTAAAAGTGCACCTCTGGCCAAGGTGTGAGGTAGCTATTGAATGACACAGAACTGTGCATGATCTATGAGCCACGAGACTCCATTTTGTGTTAACTACCAACTCCATTTTCTACTAGGCCGCATGTAAACACTGAATGCCAGCCTGCACCACTCCCCTTCATTCTCCATGCACAGCCAGCATGCCAACCCCCCACCTTCTCCCCTCTGCTGTCTCCACGGCTGTTCTGTTCTCACGGAAGCTTGGGCTCAAAGTGTAGCGAGCTAAACACTGTATCTCTCCTCTTCCTTTGACATCATTGCCCTGTGTGTGACGGGCCAGAGCCTGGTCTTGGAAAAAACCATCCATCTCCACAAGCCTGCCTCTGCACTAGCAGACCCCTTCTAAAGAAATATAGACCACAAGACCCCAAACCCACACCTCTTTGACGTAACAGTTTCAAGCCCCTTTCTCATGTGCCACTCTAGTTCACCTCAATATTACTAATCCCGTGCAGCCATATATTCTTCTTGTACTAACAAAGAGTGAAACACCCGCTCTACATCTAAAGAGATACCTGACTGATGTGTTTTTTAAATACTGTGTTAGATAAGACACCTGGACCAATGTACCCTCACACTTGGTGGCTCAGGTCATCTGTTTAGATGATATATATATATTGTGTTTTGAAATGTATGTATAAAACTAAAATGTATGTGGCCAAAAGGGCAAAGAGTTAGACAGAAAGGAATACAACGACACGGACATCGCTTGACCCCAAACTCCTCCCAGATGAGCCCAGCTGACCCGTGTGCTTCTAAGAAGTTACAAGTCTGGCGCTGACTAATCCTGGAGCAACACCCCTACATAAAGTGTAATGTCCGGCCCCCTCTGCCCAATGAGCACTACTTATTGTATACCCTATAGCACATGTAGTAGATGACATGTTTTTGTAATATAATGTGTATTTTCTGTTGTTTGGGCAGAGCACTCTGCGTGACCCATTTTAACTTTATATAAAGACTTGTCTTTTACCTCACTCGCAATTGGTCCTGGGCTCATTCCCTACTGGGGTGTGTCCATTGGTGTCCCATTATTTGGTTATTTCGTTGTACGAGTGGGGAATGCCAGCTTTCAGCTTCCAATGCAATGCACCTTGGGTTAGCACCTGCTAAAGACCAGGCAGATTCCATAGGAATCCCTGATAAAAGGCTGCCTGCGCAGCGTCATTTGCATGTGGCATTTCATTTTTTGCCAAGCGGTGAGTAAAAGTGAAGAGTAAGGGTGATGTTGCTTCGTTTTACTCTTTGCATTTGCATGTTGAAAATTGCATGTGGGGCACACATAAGCACGTACTTGGTGGTGTCCTGCATGCGATTCACATTTACTGGAAAATGACCGCCTGTGGCATCATTTTTACATTTTCTTGCACACTCCGATGCATACAATTGTATGCAGCCCTACAGATAAGGGGTGTATTGTCCACTTTTACTTCCTAAAAATAGGTATATAGTCACCAAAAATTAAAATAGGGAATAAACGTACTCCCAACAAAAAATAGGAAAAAGAGATTTAGAATCTTGTGCACCTTCTTTCGCCCTCAGAACGCCATGGATTTGTTTGGACCAGTAGTGCAGTTAGTACCACCGGAAGAAACCACTATGTTAACTGCCCGGTTGGAGGAAGTAAACCTGTATTTTTTAATGTGCATGAATAACTAGGTGCAAAGAAATACTTGTTAGAAAAACATTTCCGTTTTTCAGTTAAAACATATTTAGTCGCTTATGAAAGACTCTCATTGTAAATTGTAATTAGTTTTATATAACGCTCTTAATAACCAGAGGTTTCTTAGCACAGACGGGGAAATCAAACCTGTGTTGCTCTGCGCTGTCTTGCTTCCAAGACAAGCCCATTGCTCCTGAGCTATGATATGATAGGTTATTTATAACGCACTTAATACCCAGAGGTTTCTAAGAGCAACCCGGGGATCGATCCCATATTGCTCTGTGTCATCTTGCTTCCAAGGCAAGCACGTTGCCGTTGAGCTATCCTCCCTCATGGGGGACTGGACTAACATTTTGACCCTCTAAAAAATCATTTTACTCCCAACTTTAAAAAATAGGAGCTAAAATACTCCCACATCTAAAGCTTATCTGGCGCACTGATTGTACGGGCTCCTCTATGTATTCCGGTGGGCGGGGTGGACCCTCTCAAGGCAATCTTCCGTGTGGCTGGCATGGTGAGTACTATTATGCCCCCGCCTGCGGAAACATGACCATCCTTTATGGGGTGGGGAAAAAGAGGGGAAAGAGGTGTGAAGGTCTGGCACAGAGGGATTGGAATAGAAATGAAAAAAACATAATAAGCTGTTCCTTAATGTCATTTCCTTTATTAAGCTTCTGTCCCTGCCTATTTTTTTGCAGATAAATTCCAAAGTGGAATGTGGATTATTTTTGTGAATTCATCCTTTTTGTTGTTAAAATGTAGTTGTAAATGATAACATCTGCTTGAATACCAACTTTAAGATAGCTTTTGGCTGTGGAAATTGATTATTTTCAGTGAAAGCCTTCCCTCTGACATAGACACAAAATATATCTACAAGCGATAGGTTCCATTTTTACTTATTAAAAACATTTGTAAAGTGGGAACCTCACAGGCTGGGCCGCCGATGCGGCGAATAAATGTGCAGACTCTGCAGTTATTATTTCTAGCAAATATATTTTGGTGTGTAATGCTTCCGAGAATTGGAAACACAGCTTGTTAGTTTTCATAACATCACTCAGGAAGATGTGGAGGAAAACCACAAACCCAGTTATGTGATGGTGAGGTTTGGATGAAATCATTCACACGGGGAAATTGACCTGGGAGTGTAAACCGCAGCCCATGAAAGCATTGCTGTTAACCTGGTTCTTCCCTCCAAATAACTAATAAGTCAAAACAGCAATTACTTAGGAAGCATGCCAGATAAACAACTGAATTGTACAGGCATCGACAAAGCCAGTTGGCTTCGCTTTTGTATGGTGAAAAGATTTTCTGTGTTTTCACCCACACACGGGCACAAAACTCGAAGGATGGGCGAGTATATGGAACAAGGGAACTTTATAAGAAGGGGGAGATGATAGAAGTTCAGCTAAGGGCAGACAAAGTGAGTTGGCGCAGTAAAAGGGGACACAAGTCAAGGAGAAGAAGGGGCAACTCAGCCTTGGGCAGAGAGTTGAATATGGAGGAGAACGGGAGGAAATGTGTCAAAAGCAGTTGGCAGTGTACGCCAGAACATCATTGCTTCCTGTAGAGGGAGTGAGAGGGAGTGGACGAAGCAATGGGCCTAGGCTAGGGGTGCGGTCATGGCAGATGAGTGATAGGGTTCTAAAAGGTATGTGTAGAAGAACACAGGGCTAAAATAACACTCCGGCCCTCATTACGACCCTGGCGGAAATCGAAAAACGATGGCGGAAATGCAATACCGCCATCGAATACCGCTCGGTGCGATTATGACCCGTCACCGTAAAGTACGATGCCATCAGCGACACCGTAGTGAACGCCAACGCAAACTGCACCAAGTACGCGCACGCGCGCCATGCCAAACCGTAATTACCACCATGGCGCAACGGTACGCGAATGCTGACCCTAGCGGCCATTCACTTAACGCCATCAAGCATGGCGGAAAGTACCATTCCGCCATGGTGAGAATTACGGCATCGTGAACCAACCGTAAATGGCCCTACTGAGTGCCTGTACACCACTCCCTGCCCACATTGCACAACACCTCGTAGGTGCAATGAAGTCACACAATGCAACCAGTGAAATGTACAAGTCACCCATGCATGCCAACGAACAAATGAATGTAAGGGCTCCAAGTGCCTTGTGAGTGGCCATCCATATTTGGCATGGCACCATTGCCGTACTGATGCAGCACAGGCACGTGAAGGTTCAAGTACAGCAATATGAACTGAAACATGAGACAAAACAACAACAGGCCCCCATCGCTTGACACCAGTGTAAGGCAACATTCAAAGCAGTATCCTGAGGGAGACTGCACCAGCCCTGTACCCTTGCCAGTAAACAAACCAACCATCAGCATAAGCATGTACCACACAAGTTGGCAGAGTGACTGAGCAGCCAGGCTCATCTCAAGAGGGGCCAATGGGAGCTGCAGGGCACAGATGGCACGAATACAGAAGTTATTCCAATGGACATGACCTCAGTCTCCCTCCAAGAAACGCACGCAAACACAGGCACCTGTGACCAGCCATTTTCTGATAATCACATCATTCCACCAATCCACCTGGCTGACCGGCATCTGTTACACAAAAGCTAATCCCCCGCCCCTGAGCATGACATCATTAAAACAGTCATAATGGCAGGCCCCATCCCTGACCTTAGTGGGCTTCGTAGGCAAACGCGGCCAGTACAGTACCACGCAACTATACTCAGAAGCCGGAACCCAATGCAGATCTCCTCACAATACACCGCTCCACAAATAGGAATATGCTACATTACTTGCAAAGAATAACGCTACACGGTTGAAATCATAATCAAATTTTAATGCACATCAAATTCACCAAGCCCATACAGCTATTAGGTCATAAACTCCAAAATATTTTTCATTACTGTGGGCTGCATCCGCAATAAATGACCAGCTTCTTCTTGTGTGACGCCCTGTTCCTTCATGGTACACAGGGGCTACATTCACGTTCAAAAAGGCAACATGGAAGCGCCGAGAACCGCAGGGCCGTCCCATTAGGTAGGCACTAGTCCAGCTGAAAGGCTGATATGTAGCTCCTAGCCACTAGTACTGCGTAAGGGCATGTGGCCCATTGGCGATCGTCCCATAAGATCGTAATGGTGCTCCACTGATTAACTCGAAGCAGCAGGTGTCGGGAGTAAAAGCCATCTGCAGGAGTGGCATACAGATGGCAGCGGCAAAAGGGGAGGAGATACCTGTCACCCAAATGAAATGAAAAAGAATAGCATGGGCATCAGAACTTCATTTGTATTACTCACTTCAATGATCACACTAAATCCACAGCCATATGCATGCTAGCCCACTCAAAAGGATTATTTCCACCCAAAAATCACTTGCGAATCATAACTATATAAATCGAGGTGAAAACACTATTACAAACGAGTGTTTGTGTGCATGCGTCTGTTAAGACAGAATCCATTAGATGGGATTCGTAACGTGCATAGACACAAGTGTTTGAAGGCGCATCGAGACAGGGAGGGTTCAACAAGGGCAGATAGACGATGGTCCCACTATGGCAGCTCTGCATCACATAGCGCAGGGGAAGGGGATAGATCCCGAAAAGCCATGTACATGGCAAACTCTCAATTAAATCATCTGTCCATGCATCCATACATCATTCCCTCATCCCGGTATGAAAACGCCTGATTATTTACTCACATCACATTTGAAACTTCCATTGAGTCTGTGCGTAATGCAGTCTGCAAAATCCACTGTGCTCCAGCCCGGAATTTTAGTGTTGTGAAGTAACATGTATTTGGGAACGTCCTGCCTTATCGTCCACTACGCTATTGCGCATCCCATACTATTCATATCAATCATTGCATTCTCGCCATGGCCCCTGTCCCAAGGACATTAAACAATAGAACGTTATATTTGCAGTCAGACCTGTGGGCGTCTCCTCGCCGCTAGCTGAAAACCGAAAGCGCTGTCCTTCGAATTCCTCATTTGCAACATCACGTCGATAAGGCATCTGTGACCGCTTGAAATCACAAATTCATCCATGTAGTGCGGCAGTGTGTGAAAATGGCAACTGGCTTCACTCACAAATGGGACGCCCCGCCCATCGGTGAACCTCGGTACAGTGCTGCATGAGGGTCCAGCGTTAATCGAGTACTACATTCCACTGACCCTTCACATATTTGTTCGCGACTGCAAAGATAGTATGTGAAACAATGGGACCATAGCAGAATGAACATATAAACCAATATTTCACTGCCATCGGGATTAAATACATGATTGTAATAGCAAGATGCCATGCGTCACATTGCAGCGTTGTGTGCGGGACGTGCTCGCCCAAAGGGGATTGCAGCTGGCACAGGTGGAATGAATCACCACAGGTGGAGGCTATACAGCCTGAAAACACATAAATTGCACACCCAACCCCCTCCCACAACCACACCCACTCCAAAATGCTACCGGCAGGACTAGCGATGTTGGCCCTGGGGGACCTGATAGCACTGCAAGTACTACAACTTCAAGAAGAAGACGAACACCAACTACTACAGCAACCGGCCGCACAGAGGGGACGCAGGAGGAGGAGGAGGAGGAGGGCAAGGAAGGGCCAGCAAGGCCCACCAGCACAGCCACTACCACCACGCAGGCAGCCCGCAATCCCACGCCTCCGAGCTCATCCGTTCAACCTCACTGCTGAGCAGATCCACACCCTCTACCGTTTGGACCGGGACACCATAACCGCCATTGTGGACATGACACACGCTGACCTTGTCAGCATGATAGATAGCCCAACCGCCATCCCACCCCTACTGAAGGTGGTGTCTGTACTCCACTTCCTGGCCACAGGCACCTACCAGCACACAGTCGGACAGTTACATGGCATTTCACAGCCACTGTTGTCACGGACACTATCGCAAGTGCTCGATGCCCTCCTGAAGCACGCAGACGACTACATCTCTTTACCACGCTCGGAGCAGGAGATTACAAACACAAAAGTTGGATTCCATGCACTGGCCGGCATACCGGGTTGCATTGGTGCCATCGACTGCACCCATGTGGAATTGGTTGTCCCACATGCCATGGAGGCCCAGTACCGCAACCGGAAGCAATATCATTCTCTTAATGTACAGATGGTGTGTGACTCCAACAGGATCTTTACACATTGTTGTGCCCGATTTCCTGAATCAACCCATGATTCTATGGTCTTGAGGAACTCTACAATACCACGCTACATGGAGCGACACGCAGGGAACAGATCCTGGCTACTCGGTGAGTCTCATTTCATGCATGATAATGTGGGGTATGTGATGCGGCAATGACCTGGCAGGAAGGGGGGGGATGCGTACGTAGCAATGTCATTCCACAAACATCCTTTATTGTCCACATATAGGTGATGCCGGGTATCCACTGAAGAGATGGCTCCTTACACCACTCCGGAACCCACAGAACCAGCATGAGGAGGACTACAACCATGCCCACTCACGTACCCGTGTAGTCATTGAACAGGCATTCGGCCTACTGAAGGGTCGTTTCCGCTGCCTCAGCAGGTCTGGCGGGGCACTCCTGTACCGCCATGAGAAGGTTGCAAAGATGGTCATGGCATGTGTCATGCTACACAACATGTGCGTACGTAGAAATGTGCCCATGCCCCCTGACGCAGAACTGCAAGCACCTGAAGATGGTCATGATGAGGGTGGGGATGTGGCAGCACCTCAAGGAGTCCGCGAGGCACAGGAGGCCCGTGAAATTCGTCAGAATATCATAGATTCATGCTTCTAGCACTCACGCCTGGTGGCTGATACATGGACACGGGACTTGTGGCACTGTGTGTGTCTGGAACATGCACAATGTGGACTGTACGCCAATAATGGCCTTGTACACAAAGATCAATGTCCACACATCTCATTGGGTGATTACGTAATGTTTATAGCATATGTGAAATTATGTTACACACCCCATCGACCCGCCACCCAAGAAAGCCCAACACCCCCCCTCCACCCTCCTACCTTCCCCCCGAACACCAGTGTCCAAAGATGCTCATTGTCAGTGGGCAGACGCTATTGCAAGCCCCCTCTCCGGGTATCAGGGGCACCCCTGCCTGTGGAGCGCAGGTTCCTCCCAGATCTACGTTGGGGGCTGCCCTGGACGGAACTTGCAACGGATGATGTCTCTGCCTGCTCACGTCCATGCATGTCCCTAAGGGTTTGTGAGAGCTCAGTGAGCACACGGCGCACAGCGGCAAGTTCGCCACATACGTCTTTGGACGTCGCATGCAGTTCCCCCCTCAGGCTCTCGGTGCTTCTCTCCATTTGTACCCTTAGTGTCTCTGTACTTCTCTCCATTTGTACCCTTAGTGTCTCTGTACTTCTCTCCATTTGTGCCCTAAGTGTCTCAGTAGATGTTTCTATGACTGCCTTAGAACCCCCACATTCATCAGCATGCTCCTTGAGGAGCGTGGCCAGTTGCTGCTGTTGCACGATCACCTGGTCGAGGGACTGTTGCCTCTGCTGGGCCATGGCCATTTGCGGTGGTGTCACAGAGGGGCTGATCACCTCATGTTGCCTTGCCACAAGGCTTGTGGGGGATGGCCAGTCGTCGTCTTGTGGGTGCCCCTGCGTGGTATCCTCATG